>NC_056726.1:1834337216-1834637216 GCF_019279795.1 Protopterus annectens
TAGCAACACTTTCCATGGTATCTATGCATGTTAATGCTTTTATAGGAATGTATAAAAAAAGAGTGGCGGACCGTATTAAAAAATGCAGAGTGCAAATAGCTGTGCTGCAGGAGACACATTTGGAAAGAAACGAGCATGTGAATTTGGTAGAGATAATTTCAGGATGGTTATTCAGTGGAATATCTGGGACAAAGGAAGAGGAGTGCTTATATAAGTTGATAGAGGAACTTCAGTAGTGATAGTAGAGGCAAAAAAGATAGTGGTAGATGCGTAGTAGTAAGGGGCTACTGGCAAGGAAGGAGGGTTATGCTGGCATGTATTTATATTCCATCTAAAACTGCTACAGTGCAGCTTAAGAAGATTCTGAGAGAAATAATCCACTTTCAACAGGTAATATTACTTCTGGTGGGGACTGGAATTTGATTTGCAACAGTGAGGGTGTATTTGGGGGGCCTTGAATGGAAAAGAAGAATCATTGTATCTCCGTTGCTTATTGTTTCATGAAATTTCTGAGATTTGTTTTGTCTGGTTCACACTATCTGTTAACTGTATTGTCCTTTGAGCTGTCAATTGCACCTTGAATTTACCAAATACCTTGCCCCAGTAGTAGCCCACTGTCAGACTCTGGCCAATCACATTTTTCTTTACTTGACTGACTTGCTGATCTGTGCAGAGTCTGCATCCTTGTGTTTGGATTCTCTAGAAAGGGTCTCGACCTTTCTCTCCTAGAGTTCAAGTTGAACCTTAAGTCATGTCTGACACCCTCACAAAGACTAGTCTTTCTAGGTTGCTTAATTGGCTTCCACCATAGAATGCCCCCCCAAAAGACAAGATCCTGTTTTACCAGAGGGTATTTCTGGAATTCTCCAAGAGAACTTTTGCCCCGGCAAGAGAATTCCTAAAAATTCTTGGATTGATATTGCCTGTGATTTTCATGATACCACTGGCTTATCTTCACTTGAGGAAAATTCAGTGGTATGTCCAAAATTGTTGGGCCTAGCACCTTCGCTCCCTGGAATCACAGTTGCCAGTATACTGCCCTTCCTCAGACGAGAGTTACAGTGGTGGAGAAAACAGTTTGAGTTTCAATCCAGAGCTTCCTTTTCCCCCCTCTAGTGCCAGTGCAGTTTGTCCTAACAGATTCATCCAACATTAATTGTGGTGCTGTGTCAGTGGTGATGCAAGTGCAAGCCATTTAGGTGTCTAAGGATGCAAGGAAATGCATCAGTATCAAGGAGGCATTAGAGGTGATTCATGCCCTAAATGTCCTCCACCACCTATGGACAGATTTCTCTTCTGATGGGTTATGGACAACACCACAGTGGTGTGGTACCTCAGCAGACAAGGGGGTAGAAGGTCTTACCCTCTGTGTCGGTTGGCAGTGATGACCTGAGAGTTGGCTTTGCAAGGTTTTCTGACTCTTCAAGCATCATACATCCTGTCAGAGCAGAAAATTGTTGCAGATTAAGCAGATCTTGGGCATACCAGCATGACTTGCAGCTCAAGGCAGTGGTGGTCCAGATGTGGGTAGCACTTCATAGGGCTCCATTTGCCTTTTTCAAAACAGAGAGGCGAAAAAATTCTGTTCCAGACATCCTTGCAGCAACGTTTGGAGGACAAACGCATTGTTTCCTTTGGATGAGAATGTTCCTGTATGCATTTCTACCCATTCTACTGATTCACGAGGTACTTCTGAAATTTCGTGAAGTGCCAAAAATCATTGTGGGTGACCCCCTATTGGCCCAGGCATACTTGGTTCTTTCTTTTAGTGATATTGGTCAAAGGTATTTACAACTGACTTCTTCACACTCTGGATCTGCTCTCACAGTCTTGGGACCGACTAGTGCACCCTAATTTGGAGAACCTTCATCTGACAGCCTTGATGATTCAATCTTGACTCCATTTAATCACTTGTTTCATGAGGATGTACAGCAGGTGTTAAAGGAGGCCAGAAAAACCTGCCACTAAAAAAATCTTAACTTTACAAACCGACAGGGTTTTCTAAGTGGTGCATGAATGGAAATTCCATTGAGGTTACTATCCCTCTGGTCTTGAAGTATTTGTTGAGCTACTTCATGTTGTGTCCTTTAAGATGCATTTAGCATCCATCTCTGCTTGTCTGCTTATGGATCCCCTTTCCTTTTCTATTTTGGTAGAAGTTCATGAAAGGAGTGTTGGATTTGAGAACCCTTTGCCAGTAAATTCCTCCTCCATGGAGGGTTCTCACCTATGTTCTTGAAAAACTGACCTTCCCACCTTTTGAGCTGGCAGCTGATTTCAAGCTCTTAACATGAAAAGCTGTTTTGTTTATTGCTCTTTTGTCTGCAAGGCATGTTTCTGGTCTGCAAGCTCTCATGGTGGGACAACCTTACCTGATTTTCCACAGGGATAGGTTTGTGTTGCACTCTAATCCTCCTTCCATGCACAAGTGACCTTGGGCTTCATTGTCAGTCTCTCAATCTTCATGTGCTCTTCCTACAACCTAAGAATAAGGGAGAAAGGATACTTCATACCTTGTAGTGTATTGGCAGCCCCGGTACTACCTTATCAAAATGAAACCCTTTAGGAAAGCCGAAAGGCTTTTTTTTTTTTTTTTCCTGCATGGGTCAAAGAGGGGTCAACCTGTCTCTAAGCAAACCATTGCATGTTGGTTGTCCTGTGGTGCGTTTTTTTTTTTTTTGTTTTTTTGTTACACCCACCATGGCAAGGCAAATCAAGGTAAATGCCCATTTCACCAGGGCCATTTACTCTTCAGTGGTGTATTGGAAATGAGTGGACTCAAAGTATTCTGGAGGCAGCAGCTTGTCCTCTGTCCATACTTTACAAAGCACTACAAGGTGGCTACCTTTTCTAAACTCAGAGCAGGCTTTGCAGGGACCATTCTCCCGGGGGTCTTGGACGTTTATTCTGCCTCTTCCCAGGTAGGTTAAGCTTTGTGAATCTACACATATGACAGAAAAACAGTGTGTTTATTGAGCATAGTACAGTTGGCACAAGTCCTACTTACCTGTAACAGTAAATGTTCATAGAACACACTGCCTTACTTGGCAGTACCCTGCAACCATCCACCTTTTGTTGGATGTATATAGTTTGTCAGAGATTCGCTGAGTTTTGTTCTGTGTATGTGTGTGTGGCTTTTGGTTTGGAATAGTAGGTGTTCGCAAATCTTGTATTTTCATCTGCTGTTCCTGTTGGATCCTAGAAAACTGAAAGTTCGTGTTTGTGGGTTTGAAGCACAGCCCTGGTCTTGCCAGGTGAATGGTCCTCCACACCCACATACTGGCAGTGGGAGGAGCTCTGAGTTTTGATGGACTGCCAGAGGTAGGGTAGCAGGGCTCTACTATACCCATATGTTATTAAGGCCGTGTGTTACACAAACATCTATTGTTACAGGAAAGTAAGACTTGTCATTCATTAGTCTAAAGTATAACTTGTATTTTTGTCATCTTAATTTTATAGATTAGTAAGTTCAGTAAAATATTTTGTTTTCTTTTAGAAAAAGTCAAGAAAGAAGATCTGCATCTTGCTTATGTTTCTGGTGCTGGTTGCTGTGATTGTGGGTCTGATAATCTGGCGGGCAGCACAGTGAAGAGAATATGGAAAGATTTGCTCCCCACAGGAAGAATTTTAGCACTGTACTTGGATGGAATGAACTAACGGTCATCAGAGAGCACACTCCACTTGAGATTTTCTTCACTAATATATATGTATATATGAAATTTACTTGAAAAAATAGTCCATGAACATTTTGTGAACCACAGAAATACTATTTATAAGTTTCTGTATAACAAACGTGTATTGTTTTTGTAAATAATGAATGTATTATCCTTGTTATTACTGTTTTAGAATAATACATGTACTGCATTATGCAGATTGTAGGGTGCTGGAAAACTGAATGTTTTTCAGTATGATGTATAGTTGCACATTGTGTTTATTGGAGTACACTACAGTACTAATGCTACTAGTTTAATTTTAGAAGTGCAGACTTGTTTTACCGTTTATATGCAAAATGATTCTGCAAACTTTGTACAGTGTAATTGGCACTTTATAAATAGCGTGTTTTAAAATTGAGAGCAAATGAGGTCATGCTTCCTCTGTCCTCCTTTATAGTATTTGTCTGGTTTGTGGTACAGTTGCCCCCTTCAAAATGTAATTTTCATCTGTAGTTCCTGTTGCTAACGCTACTCTGAAACACTTGCTGATCTTGATTCTTGTTTCTGGATGCTTTTACAGTAGAATTTGAGCAGGATTTGTATCTCCATGTACTTGAGCCAGCTTAGCAGTTTTTCCCTTGTTTGTCCAGTTGGTGTCCCTAATCAGTTATTGCTGATGTGGCCTTCAGTGGCATTCCTTTTATTTTGTTAACCAGCTCATGCAAGATCAAGCTACGTTTTTCATTTGTTTTATTTTCTTAACTTTTTTAAATTCATAATTTTAGTGCCCCATCATAGTGCTACCAGGCAAGAATTGTCTGTGTTGCAAATATCACCCTTTTCCTGGCTGTTTAACACAGAAGGGTGGAGGCTTTATAGCAGCCCAGGAGCCAAAATTTGCCTAATGGAACTTAGATGCCTGGTGCCAGTTGAGGGGGGGGGTAGTATTGAGTCACTGGAGACAATCTTATCCATCCTTAGGTGGAGGGGGTTGCTGGTTGGGCATGCAGAAAGAGGCAGCATCCTGCTGATGGCTAGAAGTGAGGCTACAGTGCACTTGGTGTGGACGTTGCTCTGTCTTCGTGAAGCACATAGTGCTGCAGTTTGTAAGGGAGTGAATAGTGTGGAAGCACTCTCTAGTAATGTGTATCTGATATAGTGCACCTTGTAAAAGTGTCTTGTGGTTGCCAGGAGGACAGGGAGGTAGGGTGCAACATTTGGTTTCTAAGCAGCTGTGGATGGCAGCCCTACATTCCTCAACACTCTATTCCCCAGTAAGTGGTTTCAGGCTGCTCATAAGGGGAATGAAAGGCTTGGTATAGCAAGAGAAAAGGTATGATCTTCAGACGGCCATGAAATTTAATCTGTTTGGGTGCCGAACATGACAGTGGTCTGAGTAGTTAGAGGCAGATAAAGCAGAGCTGCAGGCTGTGTATGCCATTTTTCATAACCAGATAAGGACTTGGGGGACTTTTGCAAGAATGATCTTCTGCTTTGAAGAGAACTGTGTCTTAGAGAACTCTTAAAGACCGTGGAAGCAGAACATTGTTAATGGCATGCTCTGCTTTCATTGAATTGCAGACTTTTGAAATGCTTGCTGGTCTCAGTAGCAGACCCGGATAGGTACCCTTAGGGGCTACATTTAAATGCACTAAAACCCTCCTGAAACTAGCTTCCAGTTGCACAAAGAGACATTATAATGCCATCCAGAAGATAATGTACTCTTGGCCCAAAGCTTCAGTCTTAATGGTATTTTTCAGCACTGTGGATTGCCAAAGGAAATGCTTGGTCACGTCTTTTGCCCTGCTTATGAAGGCACTGAACTACATGTCTCATCTTTTCTGCTACCTGTGTTGTGTACACATTTTCCTCACTTTCTGTTAAGAATTCCTTTTTGATGGCACAAGGACCACAGCTGCAATCACTGGAAGAGAGTGATGGAAGTCTGTTTGCAGGGGGAACCTCAGGGTATTGCAGTTAGTGTTAGGTAGCAGCAAGGATATGAAACTCCAAGAGGGCAAAGCCTTTCCCATAAAAATGTTTTCAAGACATTACATTGAGTACAAGATTCACTTTATTTATTGGGCAGTCACACTTAAATATTCACATTTGTAGGTCTCTCCTGATGGGAGAGCCTTCTGACTGGCTGATCCTGTGGCTGATCCTGTGAGTAGGACTGCAGCTCTGTCGATATTCCGTGCCATATCTGTTTGTTGCTCACACCTTTTGCAGATGGTTTTAAAGTTTTATTTATTTATTTTATATTTATTCCAGTTTGATGACTGGGGAGGTCCACTGGGCCAGGGGAGCCCATTTTCAGTGGAGGCCCGGGGAGAAAAGCTCCACAAAACAGAATTTCAAGATTAATTAACAAAGAAATTAAGGATTACAAAACAGGTAGCATTCTAAAATAGAAAAAAATATTTACAATTCAGTACACTGGGCTAAGTGAGCCTACTTTCAGTGAAGGCTCGGGGAGAAAAAGCTACACAATACAAAGTTTTTAAGTACATTAATACATTTAGAGGGGGCTCGGGCAATAGAGCTCCGCATTAAAGTTTGATAACTTGCTTAATTACAAATGAAGTTAGTAATGCAAGCAACAGGAGGCATTTACAGGAGTGAGAAAACAAACAGTATAGATTCAGGTGTAAACAGGCATATAGTATCATGGCTAGATTTTGCTGATTAGTTACATTAACAAATTAAAGTGAGGTTAGGAAGGTAGAAAGGTTAGTCAAGAGAAAAGGGAGAGGAGAGATGGAGAGGAATGGGGGGAGAGTACAATTGCATTTCCTGTTTAGATGGAGATAGGAATGAAGTTGAGTTTTGAAATTTTTAAGGTTTTCACAGATCCTCGGTGTGGGGGGCAGAGCATTCCATTTTCTAGCTAGCGAATAAGATAGCAGAAGCTGGCCGGCAGGGCGCTTGGGTTTATGGATGGTGATCAAGTTTTGGTGGGTAGATCTAAGGGGTCTGAGGGGGTTGTAAGGTTGCAGAATATTGGAAAGTGCATGGGCAGTTAGGTTGGAAGAATAGTTTGTGGGCAGTGGTGATTTGGTGAAGGAGTAGTAGATTGGGGAGTTCAAGCCAGTTTAGTTAGTGTAGGGAGGTGCAGTGATGAGTGGAGGATTTGGCATTTGTGGCGAATCTGGCTATTTTATTGTAACATACTTCCAATTGGAGGTGAGTGTGGAAGATAGATTAGTGAGGAGAGGAGCTCAATACAGGAGAGAGGGAAGTAGATAGGTTTTGGCGAGAGTTAGTCTAGAGGAAGGAGAGAGGAAGTGATTGTTTCTATAAAGTAGGCCAAGTTTTATGTGGGTTTTCTTGATATTTTGCTGGATGTGATTGTTAAATTTAAGGTGTTCATCAATGGTTACACCAAGAAGTTTGGCGGAGGGTACGACTTCGATAATGGAGTTGTTATGGCTGGTGATTTGGAATAAGTTTTTTGTCAATAGGGAAGGATTTTGAGGGAGAGAATAGAAGGATCTTAGTTTTGTTGGCATTTAGTGAGAGGTGGTTTTGTAGCATCCAATTTTTGGTGGTAGAGAAAGCAGTTTGAGTTAGAAATTGGAGATCTTTTATGTTAGAGGCATAGCAGATTAAAGTGGAGTCATCAGCGTATTGCACAATTTTGGTATTGGGTATGGCTTTGTGGAAGTTGTTAATAAAGATATTAAATAACAAAGGGCCAAGAATTGAACCTTGGGGTACTCCAGTAGGGGTTGGGAGGAAAGTGGAGGTGGCCTGGCCCCACTTCACGGCTTGGGACCTATCAGAAAGGTAGCAGGAGAACCAGGAAAGAGTTTTATGGAAGATGTTGAGGTTAGACAGATGGTTTAGTAGGTGACTATGGGAGATGGTATCAAAGGCTTTTAGATAAGTCTAGCAGAACAGAGGATACTATGTTACCGCAGTCGCGAGCTGAATTAACAATGTAAGAAGGAGATTAGGGCGGAGTTGGTACTGTGTCCTGGACGGAAGCCGTGTTGGGTAGGGGAGAGTAGTTGGTGCTTGGTAAGGAATGGTAAGAGTTGCAGGTGGATACATTTTTCCAGAATTTTGGAGATAGGGGAGAGGATGGCTATGGGACGGATATTGGAGGTGTTACAATTTTTGCCACCCTTGTGGAGTGGAAGAGTAAAAGCAGAACACCATAGTTTGGGAACATAGGATCAAGTAATGATCTATTGATTAGTATGCTGATAGGGTGGGCAATACTGTCAGAGGCTATTTTTAGGAAGGAATGTTGTCGGGGGCATTTGGAGCATGGTTTTAATTTAGCTGGGAGATTTTTTATTAGGTTGGTGGAGATGGGTTTAAGTTCAGAAGTGGGGGGGAGGTTTGAGCAGTAGGTGGTGGAGGGTTATTATTGGTAAAAGTATTGGTTAGTTCAGCAATAGAAGAGGTAAAGAAGGTATTAAACATTGTGGCGATTTCGAGGTCAGATTTGCTAGTGACAGGACAAAGGTTTTTAGTACCAGGTTTTAGGAGGGAGTTTATTGAGTTCCAGAACTGTTTGGGGTTTTTGCTGTGATTTGCTTGTAGGTTGAAGTAGTAGGACTTTTTGTCTTTAATTACTAGTTTTTTGGCTTGGTTTCTCATTTGTGTATATTTAAGTAAGATTTCTGGTTGGTTAAGGTGGAGGTAAGCTTTCCAGGTTTTATCTCTTTGTAGCATAATTGTTTTGGTGTCCTAAATA
Organism: Protopterus annectens; assembly: GCF_019279795.1. Taxonomy (NCBI): domain Eukaryota; kingdom Metazoa; phylum Chordata; order Ceratodontiformes; family Protopteridae; genus Protopterus; species Protopterus annectens. The sequence goes on from NC_056726.1 coordinate 1,834,345,578, forward strand.
AATATCTTCTTTCATGACCAGTTTCTATTCATACCAGAAATCCATGGGAAATTGAAGGGTTTGAAGGAAAAGGTGCAGAACCTCAGGCTATTGTCAGCAGTGCAGTATTAGTACATGCTGGGGAGTGTTTTAACAGTTCTTCCACAGTGCATCTAACTTTTCTACTGATTTTTTCCTCTACCAGGTAGTATGGAGAGTCACCACCAGTGATGAGGGTGCTGATGAGATTATGTTGAGTAGGTGCCTGATCTTGAGGTTTGTCACTTTACACTCTGCTCCATTTTCATTTTACTAATTGGGCAGAACCCACAGAAAGAGTCGAAATATAACATTTGTTTTAAAAAAGAGTGGTTTAGATGGCCTCAAACTAGAAAATATTTTTGCTGTGATTTTTTTCATAAATTTTGAGAAAGGAGACTTGAGAAATTATGGACCTCAGCAAGATGAAAACCAGCATTCACAAAATAAGTTTCATATGATCTTTTCTGCATTCTTACCTGTTTTGTCTGGTTCACCGTTCAACTGTTTTGCTGGAGCAGTTAGATATGCTCTTTGTCATAATTAGCTTGTGTCACAAAGGGGTTTCTGCATGTCAGAGTGGGAGACATTTGCTTCCATTTCAAAGCACATCCTCAAGCTGTCACTGGTTCCCGTAAGATTTATCAGGTGTGTGTTGATGATTGTCCAGTTCTTTGGCCAGACAGTTAAGATTTTTCAATGTTGGAATGTCTGACTTCTTGTAATCTCCTGTTTATAAATACTGGTTCAGGCACGTACTTTATCCCAAAACTTTTGCTGTATTTGGGACCTGTGGTTAGCACCAAGAAGTTCCAGATGTTTCATCCCACTGGTCTTGTAATTGTGGGGTGCCTTTTAAGCACTGTCTGAAGCAGAGCCTTTCCATTCCACAAGTGTTTAGGACTGAACAGCTCTGTCCACCAGAATGAATGGCCATTACCATGGCTATGTCAGCACTCGGACGACTTTGATGCGTTGTTGCCTCACTGCCTTACATTCACCCCACCCCCCCGGTTACCCAGTCACCCATTTCATGATGTGTAGGTTTTCCGTGATTGTCTTCCAGATTGGCTTTAGATGCAAACAGCTGTAATCAATTTCTACTAGGTTGCAGAATGCATATTGATTTTGTGTGTGTGTGTGTGTGTGTGTGTGTGTGTGTGTGTGTGTGTGTGTGTGTGTGTGTGTGTGTGTATGTGTGTGGGTGTGTAGGTGGTCTTAGTCACCTTCACAGCTGCTCATTTCTGTGTTAGTTTTTTAATTTAGTTTTTTTAATTTGTTAATTGGATGGGTAGTCTTTTCAGCCATGACATGGGCTCTTAAGAGTAGAGTGACAAGATAGTGAGCAGAATACAATCAGAGTAGCAGACCAGTTTATATACATATATTAGATTGGGTAAGCTGAGCAAAATGTATTTGAAATGGCATACATTTTAAGATGTAATCCATCACAACATAGTTTGAAATAGTACAGATGTTAACGTCCGTGTGTAGTACATATACATATATGCACACTTATGTAAAGCATTGATGAGTTATACAGAGGTATATTTACATGAGTATATTGTTTGCTTTGTTATCATTGGGCCTAGTGACCAAGACATAATAGGTAGCTGTTTACAACTGTTACTAGAAAATGTGCCTCTTGACCATTATCTGTGAAATAATTATTTTTGGCTAAGATCAAGTGCAGCTGCAAGCAATCGAGCATTAAAGTTTGCTAGGTGCTGTTTTAATTTATGTTCTTCTATTCCAATGTTGCAGCATTCTACATGTGGGTTTACCATTCTTCCTTTCCAGTTCTGCCAACCAGGTTTCCAAAGATTTTCAGTCTCTCTAGGTGCGTTGGACGTCTGACGTGGCACCAGGTATGTTGGCCATAAAATTGACGTCTGCACGCACCAGCCCTCAGAGCTTTTCAGCTCCAAGATGTATGCCAGGTACTCCTGCTTCTTGCGGACGTCTCATCGAAAAAGACTAGTACCCTGTTGGGGATTCTTTGTCATACTTGTTTTTGATTATAGTCTGTTAATGTCCTCCGGTAAGGGCAAATGCAGTCGGCAGATTCCCCACAGACATGCATGACCAGTGTCTCTTGTCTAGGCAGGGAACATGAATATGAGAACTGTGCCATTTGCCGTTCATTTGTCCCGAAGACCATGTCCTGCCATTTGCAGTCCCTAAACCTGTACTTGGAGAATCAACGCCACAAACAGCAGTGAGAATGGAGGCCGCGACCGACACCCTGTTCGAATAGCCTAGGAAGGAAGGCCAAGTCCTCACAGCCTAATTCCACTGTGCCTCTGTCTGCCGTACCTCAGTCTGTAGCCAACATTAGCTTGACTGAGGATCCGGCATATGCCAGTACACACATAGTGGGTACCTCTGAGGAAGCCACAAAATCTCGAGCAGACGACACGTCCACAGAGGATTTAGCGGTGCCTTCTTTAGACTCTGGTGGGGCCAGCTTTCGGTCACCGGACGCCCCCTTCACTCTCCTGATCAGTGACCCTAGGCCTATTCCTAGCCAGATTCAGGCTAGGCCTTTGAAGAAAAAACAAAAGACGAGACATCTCACTCCTATCTCTGAAAGCATGCAGATTGGCAGGCCTTCAGCCAAAGCTTATTCAGTGCCTTTATGGCCCTAAGGCCTTCAGCAGAACTCTCTGCCACTGCTCCTTGCCTCCTTAGTCTAAGACCTCCAACCCAGGAAAGAAGGGTAGAGCAACTTGAGAAAGAGGAACTGTCTGACTCCTCTGAAGATTTTCCTTCCTACTCCTCTCCAGTCTCATCCCCCCCCCTTGGGATATGGTTCCCCTAAGGAGGGCTCTGTTGAACCTGACTCCCCTGTAGAGAATCTTGCATTTGGGGAAATTGTTTATAAAATGAAAGACCATTTTAAGTGGCAATCCTCTGATATTTCTGATGTTCAGAAAAGGTTCTATGACCTTATCCAAATTGACACACCCAGCCAGTCTGCTATTCCTCCCATCCATCCTGCTTTTATGGATGCTTTTTCCTCAGCCTCCACTAGCACAGACTCCCAACCACCGGCTCCTCGGAGAGCAGACAAATTGTATAAAGTCCATGTTGCGTCTTTCAGCTTTTACCAGTTAGGGGTCGCCACAGCGGAACTCCGGTCTGCTAATGATTGGTAGTTGATTTTTACGTGCAGAGTTACCAGCCCTGATGCATAACTTTCAACAAAAGTACGCCCATTCATGCACGTCTCCACGCAGAAGACGCTCTAGCTGAGAATCGAACCGGACAGTGTCTTACTGTGAGGCAATAATGCTACCGCAGCACCACCACTGCGGGTAAAGTCCATGAGACAGGGAAATTTCTCCTTAAGTGCCCTCTTGCTGACCCCACCACTGTTTCCATTTCTACAGACAGGGCCTCCAAACATCTGCCTACCACTGCTATCCTTCCAGCTGATAAAGACAGCAAGACCACAGGAGAGGTTGGGAAAGAAATTTTGTACTTCAGCCACCCTCTCATTTAGAGCCACAAACTACAAAACACATATGACCAAATACCTTCTCTAGCTTTCCTGGACAAGGCCCCTAAAGAGTTAGAAGGCATCCCTGACTGTGCAGCCAAAGCCTCCCTGTCTTTCTTTATGGCTGTCATCTCTCAAGTGAATAGACACTCCCTGAGATGTAGCTATTATGCAGCTGAAGCCTCAGCTGCATCAGCTTCAGTATTAAGAAGAAACTCATGGCAATGACTTCAGCCTGTCCCAGATGACTTCAGGGCCAAGCTCCTGGATGCACCTTTGGACCACTCGGCACTCTTTGGTGAAAAAGTGGCTAACCTCCTCAGATCTTTACAACAAAAGGGTAAAGAATTACAGGACTTGAAACATATTGTGATCTCGCCTGTTCCCAGAACTTACCCGTCCAAGACCCAGTTTATCAGGAAATCCTCCAGGCCTACTGCTCCCTGGTCTAAAAGACCCGCTAGTAGACGGCCTCCTCAGTCTAGGCCATGTCAGTCTTCCAGCCAAAGGCCTCCCTTTCCTGATAGTGCAGGCAGTGTCTGCCTGCCAAAATTTCAGCTCCCACCACCCCCATCCATCCCCCTATCTACCAGTCTCTCTCTCTCTCTCCCTGCGTGGTCACTCATTACCACAGACAAATGGGTCCTGTCCATCTTACAGGATAGCTACTTCATGTCCTGGATCACTCCACCATCAAGGATTGGCATCCCACAGCCCCCCACCCAGTCAGCTACCCCTCCGTCATCAGGTTTTACAAACCTTACTTCTACAGGGTACCATAGAACCAGTTCTGGCACAGCAAAAAGAAAAGGATTCTATTCCAGAATCTTTCTGGTACCCAGAAAGGAAGGGCCATGGAGGCCAATTCTAGACCTCTCTCGCCCCAACTCCTTCCTAAAGGTCCCTATTTTCAGGATGATCTCTATACCCAGTCTTTTTCCACGCATCCTTCCACAAGGGTTTATGGCAATCCTGGACATAAAGGGTGCATACCTACACATACCTATAAAGCCAACTTTCAGGAAATATCTGAGGTTCCTGGCAGGCCCATATCACTTTCAGTTCTGTGCCTTGCCCTATGGGCTTTCTACTGCACCCAGGATATTCACAGAATGCCTTGCCCTGGTCATCGCCTTCTGCAGGGAAAAGGGAATTCAGATATTCCCTTAACTAGATACCTCCTAGTCCAGGCAAAAGGCAAGGAAACTATTCAAAGCCATTCATAGGACCTTCTGGTTATCCTCCAGTCTCTAGGGTTCTTGATCAATTTCCCAAAGTACCACCTCAACCCCACACAGGATGTTGTCTTTTTTGGTTGCAGAATCAGAACAGACCTCATGAAGGCATTTCTTCCAGCAGACAAGGTGGTATCCCGTCTAAACCACCTCTTTTCTGCTATACAATCAATAAAATTGACTGCAAGGCAAGTTCTCAGACTTCTAGGGTACATGGCAGCTACAATCCTCATGTTGCCCCTAGCAAGGATGCACATGAATCTTCAGTGGTACCTCCGGTCAATGTGGACCCAACACTCCCACCCACTAGAGTTCAGGATCCCCTTGCTCCCCTGCCTACATCAGGAGTGGAGATGGTGGGTGGCTCAGGTAGTCAGAAATCCAGGTCTGCCTCTGCAAGCACCCTCTCCTCCAAAAGTATGAACACAGATGCCCCAGATCAGGGCTGGGGAGCAACTCTGGGGACGAGGAAGGTACACAGTTTGTGGGCAAGCACTCTGACACGACCACATAAATGTGAGAGAAATGAGGGCCATTCTTCTGGCTCTACAGGCCTTCCAGCCATACCTAGAGCAGGGCCCTTTGAAGATATTCACAGACAACACCACAGTCCTCTGTGGTATCTCAACAAGCAAGGAGGGACCCAATCCTACCTTCTATGCAGACTAGCTCTGCAGGTGTGGGAACTGGCTACCACACAGGGGAGTCACCCTCCAGGCAGCCTACATCCCATCCCTGCACAACATCCAGGCAGATTACTTGAGCAGAACCTCCTCAAACAACCATGAATGGATGCTGCAAAGAGATTTCTTCCTGACTATGGTCCACAAGTGGAGTATTCCAGAGATGGACCTGTTCGCCTCCTCCATAAACAGGCAGCTTTCTGGCTACTACACCAGGACACCAGACCTCAAGGCATTGGCAACAGATGCCTTCTCCGTGACCTGGAAGGGGAACTTCCTCCCACTGGTACAAAAGGATCCTCCTGAGAATTCAGCAGGACTCACCCAAAATCTTGTTGGTGACTCCCTACTGTCCAAGACAGCACTGGTTCCCTCTTCTTCACCTGTCCAAGGGCAATCACCACAAGTTACCCCCTTCAGTAGACCTGCTCGCACAGAACAAAGGGACTCCGATACACCCACAGTAGAAATCCTTGCATCTCACCCTGTGGCTGATAGGATTCTGATCCCATTCAGACACCTATACAACAGGATTCTGATCCCATTCAGACACCTATACAATGAGGATGTGCTCACTGTCCTGCAGGAGGCCAGGAAACCGAAATTAAGGAAATCCTGTCTCTCTAAATGGAAAAGGTTTTCCATTTGGTGCCACAAAAGACATTTGGACCTGCTGGAAAGCAATATTCCTCTTCTGTCTTATCTATGTGAACTTGTACAGATATGGAAGGGTGGCCGAATGGTTAAGGTGTTTGCCTTACAAACATGTGGTGCAGGGTTTGAGTCTCACAAGGGATAATTGGCTAGGCTTAAAATGGCTCGCAAGGGCAGTTATCTTAGTACTAATCTATGAACCTATGACAGGGATGTCATACTCGTCTGTGAAAGCACATCTGTCTGCTATCTGTCTGCTATCTCTGCCTGCCTTCCTCTGAAGCCTCCCTTTTCATCCAGACTCCCCGCTAAACTGTTCCTCAAAGGGGTACTGCACCTCCCAGGAAACCATCCCTTCCCCCCTGGGACCTTAACTACGTATTAGAAAAACTCTCACTAGCCCCCTTTGAGCCAGCAGACAAAGCTCCCATAAAATTTTGCACATGGAAAACTGTTTTACTGGTAGCTCTGACCTCAGCTAGAAGGGTTTCAGAATTGCAAGCCCTTATGGCTACACCACCATTTCTAATGTTCCACTTGGACAGGGTGACTTAGTGAATGACCTATCCTTGAACCAGGCCATCCACTTTAGTGAGAGTACTTCATTCTTTGGCCTTCCACAGACAACTTAGGTTTTATCTTCATAAAACCAAACCTTTTAGGAAATTTGACCAACTGTTTGTCTCCTTCCACCCCAGAGCCTTGGGGAAGCTGTGAGCAAACAGACCATCTCTGCCTGGATTTCCAGGGCTATTTCCTTCTGCTACCTACACCATGGAAAGACCTTTCAGGGCAATGTCAAAACCCACTCCACCAGAGCAATGGCCTCTTCTGGAGCCATTTTTAAGGGGTTAGACACTAACTCCATTCATGAAGCAGCTACTTGGTTCTCACTGCACACCTTTACTAAACACTACAAACTGGACTATATCTCCAGGGCTAGGGCAGGGTTTGCTAGGGCTGTCATACACGAATTCCTGGAAACATAATCTAAGCCACTCCACCAATCCTTAGTGAGCTTTGGTACTCACCCACATGTAGAATACTGCAACATTGGAATAGGAGGACATAGGAAAGTTGTGTAAAATCTGACCATAACATAGATGTCCTTCTCTTCCGTGTTGCAGTATTCCTTCCCTCCCATCTTCCCCCTTGTCAGACTGTACTTGCTCTCCTGGGTGACACTGGACAGGCTATGCCCTTACAGGACTGGGGCCTCTTTTAGGTTCTGAGGCTGGTGCTTGCAGACGTCACTTTTATGGCCCACATACCTGCTGCCATATCAGACGCATCTAGAGGGACTGAAAATCTTTGGAAACCTGGCCAGTAGAACTGGGAAGGAAGAAGGGTAAACCGCATTTAAAATACTGCAACATGGAAGAGAAGGACATCTATGGTTAAGATTTTACACAACTTTCCTATCCTTGATATGTACCGTTTTCTCGAATCACCATGGTGTAGTATAGTTTTATCATGGATTTTGATATGATTGTAGCCAATGTAAGCATTGCCCACAACCTCAGGATTTCTTTTATTGACAACTCCAGATTTCATCCTTCATGGTCTTATTTTGTCTGATTTGAATCACTGTCCAGCTACCATTTTTTTTCCCTGTAGTGAGCCAATATATAAAAAAAAATAGTAGTTCATGGATGTTCGCAGGTTTTTTTTTTTTTTTTTTGAATTTCTTTAAAACTACACCTGTCAAAAAGGGTCTTTAGCCTTTCTTCTGCAAGTTTTCAAATATAAAACATTGAATAGTCTTTGTCCAGACACTTAGTAGTTTTGCATTACCTTTATGACCCTTACAATGGGAGACTTATGACCCTTACAATGGGAGACTATTAGCTTTAAGTGTCATTCTATAAGAGAAACAGCTGCTGCTTGCAGTTTTCACAATATTTCATTAGAAAACTTTGTGCAGCTGTAAAATGGTCCTCAATCTTTTCCTGTGATGTATGGCAAGCTGCAGAGCCATAGCTGGCACAACTGGCACCAGTCTCTGTTCTCTGATCTGTCACTCTTCAACAATGAGTTAAGGAACAAAACTGCCTCTTCTCCACTGTGGCGCTCCTCATTGGCGTGCCACATCACCTCTGTAATGCACTTATGTTGACATGAGCAGCAAAGTCAATATTTAAAAAAAAAAAAAAAACAAAAGTCCATTTTCAGTGCTCATGATTACAACCCCCCCCCTCCACCAGCACCTTGCACCCTGAGTGGTTACCCCCTTTGCCCCACCCCAAGTACACTTCTATCAAACTGGGCATTTGACTGGGAGGTACTGCAGAGTAGTTAGGGGAGAATCCTTTCTGTGGTCTGCAGTGATGTTTTTTTTTTTTTTGCCCATGAAGCTTTTTTACTGCTTACTTTGTTGAAATCTTGCTTGGGTAAATGAAAGAGGAAAATATGCTCTTCCTATTACTTGCCAGCGCAAGCCTTTTTCCAAGTACGAGAGAGTCCTTGTGGCTGTGTGGGTTTTTTCAATGTGCTTTACTTTCTTATCACAAAGGTGTACTGACTGTGTGCCAGGTTCAAGTGAGTGAATGTGTGCATCCTGCAATGGGTTAGTGCTCCATCCAGGATTAGTTTCTCTGCCTTGCACCCTTTGTGTAGGGATTGATGTTGGCTTCTCCCCAATCTCACATTGGATTAAGTTGATAAACAGAGAATGTCTGAAAAGAGAGTAGTCTTTAAGAACCAGTGTTCTCTAGTACTTTTCTGAACTGATTAGATTAAATTATGTTGTCTTTAGCTCCAAGTAGTGTTACTGGACTATGCTGTAACAGTAATGGTTTTTAGTGAGAGAATTGTTCTTGCATTGTGGGAAGCGTAGTTTGAGATATTACATATCCTTTGGTTTGCCCCCATACTGTGCAGACTCATTCAAAATGTTTTTGTGGCGTACATGCAAGTTAGAAGGGAAATTTTATAGAATTCTAGCATGAGTAGTCTGAGGGCAATATGATGAATGCACTTTTGGAAAGTAATGTTTCTTTATTGGGGGATCGGCTCCCGACATCGTCATGCAGAGCACTGTGCCCTCAGTCCTCTGACAGTATTGGTGGGTGGGGGGCATTATGCCAGTGATAAGGGGACATGCTTCTCTTATGGGTTCACTACCGGCAGAAGAGTTCCAAGAGCTCAAAAACCAGTGTTTCAAAACCAGGGACTCCAGCACCTTGTTGCCCGAGTAGGCAGCTCTCTGCTCATGGTAAAACTTGACTGAGTTTGGGCAGGAAGTCTTGTGGAGGGGTGTGGTTTAGGATTAGTAAGTAGGAGAGGGACTTGAGGGAGTTTTAGGGTTAGGGGAGCAATCAGGGAATTTAGGTTTAGGGAAGAGGTTGGAATTTTAAAATTTAGTAAGCAATCAGGAACTTTAGGGTTGGAGAGGGATAGCTAAGGTTTAGAGCTGGGAACTGATGAGTAAGATTTGAAAGTGGATGGGAGATTTAGCTTTAGGGTTTGGATTTTGGTTGAACTGTAGTGTATAGGATTGGGTGGTGGAAGACTATAGAGAAAATGGTGATTTTGGAGAGTGGGAGTTTGAGCACTTGCTTTAAGCAAGGGGCGGGAGAGCCGGTGTGTCACAAGTGACTAGCACTCAGAAACCTGTAGTAGACTCTGTCTACAGCATATTTACTCAAAGAAGTGTTTTTTTTTTTCAGCCAGATACCTGAAAGATAAAGTTCATCCATGTATGGTGATACTTAATTGCAGCAGTATTTTTAAGTGCTGTCTCGTGTATAGCATAGTTGATGTATTTTGATATCACAGTAATAAATAGCATCCATCTTTACTGGTGAACAATAGCTGAGTTACGTGTAATATGCTAATATATAGATTTGTATGTAGCTGGGTAGACTGACAGGGCTGTACCAGCAGCCATTGTTCAGAGAAATGTAAATTATTTTTATGTGGATTTTGCTAGATGTGTAGCAAACAGAGGGTAGTAAGAAGGTTGCAACAGTTAAAAGGTCACCCAGGTGCCCTAAGCATGTGCATTATTGCTTAATTAGTAATGTGGGAGAAAAGTGCTAGGAAAATAAATGTTTGGAAAGTACTCATTTTCTGACTGGAGCACAGACTGCTCAAGGTTTGAAATATTTAGGAGAAATGGTGGTGGATGTTAGTGCCCACAAAGGTTGAAGGACATTTTAGATTTCCACTGTAACAAAAAAAAGTTTTTAACTTGGATCCAGAAAGAAAACTTATATCTCGAGAATCTGTGTCTGCTGACTTTCAGAACTTGTGTAGCCAACTTATGTTGTATGCCTGAATTGTACAGCCTGTCGCAGCAGTTTGGTGTTGCTTCACAGAAACTGGCTTGGGCAAAGGTAAAATCAAGAGGGGGAATGGACCTCAAAGTAACTTTTCAGTTTGGAAAATAATGGATGTATTTTTCCAAGTGTTTATGAAACCTACACTAGCATGAAAATAGTTTGACTTTGCCCCAAAGAGGAAATGATGGGTACTTTTGTAACCAGGCCTGTGGAATTCATTTTTTTACAAAAGTATAATTATATAAAAAGACCACCATTTTACCTCAGCAACTTGGCAGGCCAGTTAATTTTATTGCAGGGATGTTTTATGAAATGACGACTGTATTAATCCTACAAGTCAGTTTTGAAAAAGTTTTAAGTGAGCCTAATATATAGTTTATTTTTATATATATGGTTTATTTTTCCTTTGTCTCAAGGGAAAAACTCTGAAATAATTGTGTCTCTGTGATGCATTGTTTTACCTTAATTGCACAATTTTCTGTCATTAACAGATTTTTATTATTCCATTGTTCTGTCGTCTTTCTACTTAATGCAAAATGTATTGCAGTTCCTGTTCCTTTGCTTACTTCACTGTTTAAACAAAGAAATAAAGTAGTTAACTTCATTTTATCTTCAACCTGTGGGTATTCGGATCCATTTCTGATCCGAGTCGGCAATTTTACAAGCATCTGCTCTGAGCTCCAAGCTCCTCCCCCTTACCCATAACCATCTCCTGATTTCCCTCAGATCTAGTTTGCCGCTTCATGCATCAGCATCGTGGTCTCTGTAGCTCTGAGCTTTTAGGGGTTTTGTAAGTTTTTCTCATTGGTTCCCTTTCCTCCCCCTAAATGCTTGTTCATCGGTTACAAAAAAAAAAAAAAAGCGTTTGTTTTGTGAGGTAGATGTTCATCGTGTTTCACTGTTGCAGTCATCACTGTGGGGTTCTTTGGTCTGCCAGAATCCCAAAGTCTGGGTCCAGCGTCTGCTGTGTACTCACCCTTCCTGACGTCAGTGCGCCAGGGGTGCAAAGCTCCCAGCCGAAGCCATGTTCTCCAGTCTTTCTTGCCGTGTGGTGGAAGCAGTTCGCAAGTGCCGGTCGGCTGACTCCTGTTATTTTTGGTGCTTCTTACCGAAGACATTCTTCTTTTCAAAGCTAAGTACCCCATTGGGGAAACTTTTTTTCTTGCTCCAGACCGATGTCAGAAAAAGTTAATAATTGTATTTCATGTGGGAAGCAAATACCTCATAAGGATTTTCACTCTTGCTGTATTCCTTGTCTAGGCCCTGACCACGACGTAGCTAGTTGTCTCTTTTGTGCTAGATTTAATCAATGTACTATTAAACGGAGATACGATTTTGCCTTTCATTACTTTGGGAGACTATTTAATTGTAACATGTCGTCGGACACGCTTCCGACTACCGGAGTTCATAAAAGGTGCAAGGATAAGGATAGGCCTCCAAGGTCCAAATCAGACAACTGTTTACAATCAGAGCCAGCTGCCGGTTCGGCCATCGTCAGTGAGGCGCTTTCGCAGCTCCTGTCGTCTGCCATTTCAGAACCGCTTGCCGAAACGGACTCCCACGAGGAGCCAACTAGGCCTTCGGATACTCCAGGTGCAGTACCTTTGGATAATGCTCCCTTGGATGGGCCCAGAGCCGCTGTGCAGGTACCAGCTTCCGAGGGGGTTTACAGACCTACGCAGCTTCAGGTAAAGACAAAGACTCCTTCTAAAACAAAGACTCAAGCCCGGGCCGCCTCTGATCTGGGATCTAAATCTCAAAAACAAATGCTTAAAATGGCGGAGGACTTGCTAACTATGATTAGGGGTTCCCATCCCCCTCCAGACAAAAGGCCAAGACAAGAATTGGATTATGAATCCTCTGATCAGGTATCTATCGCTTCAGTGTCTTCCTCTGAACAGGATTATACTTTCCCTCCTTATGAGGATTCTGATGCTGACGAATCCATTCCTTCAGCTTCTCCTCCTGAGGATTATTCTTTTGGGGAAACTTTACATGACATGAGGGAACATTTTCACTGGGAAGGACAGGAGTACTCTGAATCTAAAAGAAAGCTTAGGGATTTCTTTCTTCCCAAATACAGACCCCTGGCTATTCCTCCTATTTTGGATATTGTGGATGATGTCTTTTCTGAGTCTACTTTAACTCCTGACTCCTTTCCTCCGGCCCCTGCTAAGCCTGATAGATATTACAGAGTCCCTGACTCCCACCAGTTTCTATTAAAAAATCCTACTGCTGATCCAGAAACCATTTCTCAGGGTCCAAAGGGTGTTAAGGCTGCCACTGCTAAGAACCCTATTCTGTCAGATAAGGATTCTAGAGCTTTGGAGAGATGGGGCAAAAAAGTGTACACTTCTGTTACTTTATCTGTTAGGGCTTTAAATTGTCAATTTCATATGTTGAAATATCAGCAATACCTTTTGTCTGTTATGAAACAAAAACTGTGTACCATTTCTGCATGTGCAGACAAGGAATTACAAGATTTGATGCATGCTACTGAGCAGGTGGGGAAGCATACCTTACACTGTGGTTTTGATGCTTTGGAGGCCTCTTGCAGGGCGGCTGCCACTGGCATGGTCATTAGAAGGCATGCTTGGTTAAAGGAACAAAATTTGCCTGATCAAGTAAAAGCGAAATTACTGGATGCTCCTGTTAAACATGTTTTGTTTTGTTTAGGTCTAAGGTTGAAGAGGTTATAAAGAAAATGGGAGGATAAGGCAAAATCCATGCAAACAGTTAAGGATTTCTTACACGTTCAGCCCTCCTAGATTTAGCAGAAATTGGCCAGCTAAAAATTGGTCCTTTCCCAGCTCGGACAGGTCTCAGAGGGGTAGATATAGGCACCCCAGAGGGAGGGCCCAAGCACAGACCTCTTGTAGACCTAGACAGTGGAGTGCTTCCACCCCCAGGGGTGGCGAAGGTAGGTCTCAACCTTCTAGGAAACAGGCTCAATGACTCCCCATGCATGGCTCCAGGAACCTCTCTCCTGGAAGCTCCTCTGGGAGGAAAACTTTCTCTTTTTCACCGAAATTGGACTTGCATAACCCAAGACAAGTGGGTTCTGGATGTAGTTTTAAGAGGTTACAAATTCCACTTTCACACCTTACCAAAACCAAACGGATGACCTACCAAAAACTCAGTGGGCGGAGGCATTAAAACAGGTGAGCTCCCTCATGGCTATGAGGGCCATAGAACTGGTTCGAAATTCAGAGACGGGACAAGGCATTTATTCAAGACTCTTTCTAGTTCCCAGAAAGCAAAATACTTGGAGATCCATCCTGGATCTGTCGGTCTTAAATGCTTTCCTGGAGATGCCAAAGTTCAAGATGCTTACTCTGCAGCAGCTCCTGCCAATGTTGAGCAAAAATGCATGGATGGTGACATTGGACTTAAAGGAGGCTTACCTATACATTCCTATCAGACAGGAGTGCAGAAGATATCTCAGGTTCAAGGCAGGCTTGAAACATTACCAATTCTCTGCATTACCCTTTGGCTTGTCTACTGCGCCTAGGGTCTTTACCAAGTGCCTGGCACCAGTAGTAGCTTACTGCTGACTCAAGGGAATTCAAATTTATCCTTATCTGGACGACTGTCTTATTCAAGCAGACAGCAAGGACATTTTACTCCAGCACCTGGAATTTAAGAATCTACTCAAGTACCTGGGATTCACTGTGAACGTAAAAAAGTCAAATTTGGCACCCACTCAACAGATAACTTTCCTGGGTGCTCTTTTAAACACAACTACCCAGATGGCATTCCTGATGCCAGAAAAACAACTACAGCTGGCTTCAACTTTCAAGAGCCTGGCGTTAATGTCTCGGCTAACTGCAAGGAAATTCCTGCAGGCTTTGGGTTACATGGCTTCCTGAATCCTACTCATACCATATGCAAGACTGCATATGAGGAAGATACAATGGTACCTAAAAAGTGTATGGTCCCAGCATTGTCACAGTCTGGAAACTGTGATTGCTGTCTTGCCTGCAAAAGGAATTCCATTGGTGGGCCACGGCATGTCTTCAGAACAAAGGGAAAGCCTTCAGTCTACCTCCAGCCTACCAAGTGATAACCACGGACACCTCGGATTATGCATGGGGAGCCCACTTGCAGGGGAAAGGCCTGCAAGGTTTTTGGACAAAGGATCAGAAGCATCTACATATCAATTTAAGAGATGTTAGCTGTCCAGAATGCCTTCTTGGCTTTCAGGGATCATTTACAGCCAGGGCCGCTACTGATGCAGACAGACAACCCCACAGTTATGTGGTACATAAACAAGCAAGGGGGTTCGCACTCCTACCCCCTTTGCAGACTAGCCATGACTCTATGGAACACAGCACTAGCTTGCAAAGTGGACCTACAAGCTCAATTCCTGCCAGGGAAACAAAACACTCTGGCAGACAGCCTGAGCAGGAACCTGTCAGACCCACACGAGTGGATGCTAGACACCCAAATATTCAAGATGATTACAGAAGCCTGGGGCTGCCCGGACATAGATCTATTTGCATCTCCCCGCAACTACCAGTTAGACCTTTTGCACAAGGACATATCACAAGCTAGCATGGAAAGTGGATGCTCTCTCATTCAGTTGGAGGAACCTCTCGGGATATGCCTTTCCAACACTACTTCTACCAAGGGTGTTATTAAAAATAAAACAGGACAAACCAAAGCTGATCTTACTAGCCCCGAATTGGCCTCGACAATTTTGGTACGCAACACTGATAAATCTGTCCCAGGAACCTCCTTTGATTCTACCTCAGATTCCAAATCTTTTGTCTCAACATAAGGGCCAGGTCCTGCGCTGTCATATCAAAACACTCAGCCTGGCGTATTCAGGGTCTATAATTACTCCTACCCTTTTCAAACAGGTCATGGATGTTATCTTAGAAGCCAGAAGGCCAAGCACTAGGAAATCTTATGAAGGCAAATGAAAGAGATTTTGCACCTGGATGCATGCTCAGGAATCAGATCCTCACATTCCAAATATTCCATTGATTTTACATTACCTAACAGATATGCAGCATAAGGGTTTATCTTTTTCCTCCATAAAAATACATGCCTCTGCTATCTCTGCACATTATAATACAGATCCTCCAATTTTTTCACATCCACTTCTGAAACAATATCTGAGGAGCAAAGAATTTAAGGTCCCCTAGGACTCCACCCATTCCTGCCTGGGACCTCAATTATGTCCTGGAAAAACATACTCTGCCTCCTTTTGAGCCTGCTGCCACATCTGATGTGAAGTATTTATCATGGAAGACTGTTATCCTACTGGCTTTAACTTCAGCCAGGAGAGTCTCGGAGTTGAAAGTGCTCATGGCTGTGGAACCTTACATTATTTTTCATCAAGACAGGGTTTCTTTGAGGACTAACCCTACTTTCATGCCTAAAGTGGTTTCTAAAGTGGCTTTAAACCAAACTCTTCACCTGCCAACTTTTTTTCCCTAATCCACAAAATAAGGGGGAGAGGATCTTGCATTCTTTGGACGTGCACAGGCAGCTTCGCTTTTACCTGGACAGAACCAAGAATATCAGGAAAACAGAACAACTGTTTGTTTCTTATGCAGCAAATTCCCAAGGCAAAGCTATTTCAAAACAGACCATTTCTAAATGGATTGCTCATGGAATCAGATTTTGTTACTCTCTTCATGGAAAGTAAATCCCAGGAAAAATTAGGACACACTCTACCAGAGCTACTGCTACTTCAGCTGCCTTTCTCAGGGGAGTCCCTACCAAAGATATTTTGGAAGCTGCCACTGAGTTCAGTGCATACTTTCTCTAAGCACTATAATCTCCCTCTTTATTCTAAGTCTAGGGCAGGCTTTGCTTCTGCAGTCTTGTAAGGCCTTCTAGCCGCCCCTTCTACTCAATAGCCACCACCCTTTATCTTAGCTTTGGGATTCAACCCCACAGTGATGACTACAACAGTGAAACACTAACATAGTACAGTTGTGTACACTTACCATAAATGTAGATGTTAGAGTGTCTTCACTGTTGCAGTCTGGGTTACCCACCCTCCTATCCCCTCTTATACTTTTATTGGTGTGGTTCCCTGCTTCACCCTTCTTCTGAGGTGCATTTGCTACAGGGTATGGGGTTTGTTGTATATTACATTTTTGTTTTACTTTTACCCTTTACTTTTGGGCACCTGATGTCTGGGGCAAGAAAAACTGGAGAACATTGCATCAGCTGGGAGCATTGTACCCCTGGCACACTGACGTCAGGGAGGGTGAGTACACAGCCGATGCCGGACCCAGACTTTGGGATTCTGGCCGACCGAGGGCTGCCTGCTGGCAGGAAGAACCCCACAGTGATGACTGCAACAGTGAAGACACTCTAACATCTACATTTGTGGTAAGTGTGCACAACTGTACTTTTTGTGTAGGCCCGTCCCTTCCCTATAGTGTGTGCATGGTCAGTAGTGTGTTGGGGTTTGTTAGGTGTGGCTGCTTTTGTGTGAACATGTCGGAACATCCGAAACCTACTTTCAAAAAATGCAGTGTGTGACCATAAGCTTTCACCGGCGGATGGTGTGTTTGCCTAGGTGTAGCCCATTTATCCACCCAGTGCAGTGTGTGTGCTGGATTCAATCCGAGGGCCTGGAAGGATAGGAAGGCCAAACTGGTAGCTAAAGGCCTGCTCTCAGCTTCCACTTTAGACACTTCAGCCTCGGCTTCTGCAACTTCCTCCAAACCCCCCCCCCCTCAGGCTGGGACTCACCCTCCTGCTGGACCTGCTGAAGGGGATGTGAAAGGGAGAGACAAAAGACATAAAGATACAGACAGGAGAGACGGAGAAGGAAGGGAATAGGCCCCGTAAACTGTCTCCAGATCAGGGAGTTCTTCCCTAGCCCGCCTTCCAAGGTATCCTTGGCTCTACTCCCCCAGATTCTCCCAGGAGCCTTCGGAGCTGAGGCCTTCCTCCAGATCCTCCCAGCGATCAGCCAGATCCGAGTTGGTCTTTTCCTCCTGCTAGACTCGAAGTCTCTTTGAAATGGATATTGATATGGACAGGATGATGAGATTTATTCGGACCCAAATCCAGATGGGAGTCTTACCAAGCCCCTCTCCCTCTGGAGGGGGGACCTCCTTGCCTTTCTTTCATCCTATTTCTCCTTTCACGATCTGGCCTGCGGTTTCAAGGTTTATGGATCCGAGGATCTTTGGAGCTGGGGATTTGGCGCCGATGGTTCCTCCAACCTCGACTCCGGCAATTAACTTGAGTTTTAGATCTGTCCAGTTTGGATCCGAGCAGCTCTCTGGGCTGAGGACGGGGAGTCTGACCCGAGGGGATGGAGGTGTCTTCGGCTCCAACTTTGTCGGATCTGCACCATTCCTTTGGAGCGCCGGCTACCCTAGCCTTGGCCCCGGTCCTCACGGCAGAACCGGGGAGAGCTTCCTCCTTGTTGGGTCCTAAGGAGCTGCACTCTCCATCAGCATTCGACATGGTGACGAGGGTTCTCTCCCAAGGATAGAGACCCCAATGTGTTTCCTTGGATTCCACCCAGACTTCCTCGTATTCGGTTACTACTCCCTTCGGCTTGTCTCTGGGACAGTCCGTGCTGGAGGAGCCCCAGGCAGTTCCCCAGGAGGAACCTCCCATGGCTCAGGAGCACTCTTTAGAGAGTCCCACTGAAGAGGGTCCTTGTAAGCACACATGCAAAAGGAAGCACATGAACCCCCGAGTCCCTTACAGAAGACACTGATTTAGATGGAGAAGTCTCCCCAGGTCACCTCCCAAGGATGTCTCCTTTGGAGACATCATGGAGATCCTCCGCCAGAGGGGAGGTTGGTCAGCCCCAGAACCTTCTACGGATGAATCGGTGTTCCTGGTTGCTTTTGGCACAAGCACATCTACATCCTGGGTGTCCACACAGGCGGATCCCTTAGTGGATCTTATCACCACGCGGGCATGGAAGGAGCCTGACACCATAGAGCTGATACCTAAATGCCCGGACAAGATTCTTTCTCCACCCTCTGACAGACAGGCATGGTATAAGGGATCCTTTGTGGACACTATGGTGGTTGCAGCAGCCACCAAGAGGGAACTGGCTCAGGAAAGTTCCTTGGTCCACCCTCCGGACAAGGAGTCCAGGACGGTTGATTGATTTGGGAAGCGAGTATGTTCTTCAGTGACATTTTCTATCGGAGCGCTGCACTACTTGGCACACGTTATACAACTGCAGCGAGACCTAGTCACAGAATTAGCTGAGTCGCCCCTAGTGTCTTTGTCACAGGAGGACAAGCGTTTATTCTCTGCGACAATGTTGACTCTGAAATCAGTATCAAACACATCCATGCGCCTCCTTTCCCATGCTTTGGAAGGAGTAGCTAGGGCAACTTGGACCGGCGTAGCTGTAAGGACATGCTTTGCTCAGAATGTGTCAGTTTGCAGACCCCTTCAAGGCATCTTTTACTAATGCTCCCTTTGATGGTTCTTCTCTTTTTGGCAAGACCGTACATGACACCCTTGTCCAGAGTGAAAAAGACGGGAAGACCTCATCTGCTGTCGGAATTTGCTTCTCTATTCCTCAAAGATCCTTTTCCAGGTATCGGAGTGTACAAAAGAAGATGTTGTTCCGGAAATCACTTTTCCCAGGACTCTCAGGACAACTCGTCCCCTAGAGGCAGAGGGGGACATGACATACGCTGTACCGGAGGCAGAGGGGGGTCCAAGGAATTTTGGGTCTAAGGAGCCCTTCTCGGACAGGCCCACGCAGCAGCCCTGAGGGGTTGCCCGACTGTCCTACTCTGGAGGCAGTCAGGGGAAGATTATCATTGCACCCAATGGTGTGAGAGTCCATAACTGCAGATCGTTGGGTGCTTCAAATAATATCCAGAGGTTGCACCATCCCATTTGTTGCTCCTTCAATCCAACCAAAGCACCTCCCAGATGTCCCACCCGCTCAAAGGAGGCAGCAGCACTAGATGTTTCCAAGCTGCTTCAGAAATGAGCCATCGAACCGGTCCCCCCATGATCAGTCCAGGTCAGGCATTTACTCCAGGTTCTTTTTAGGGCCAAAAAAGACAGGGGACCTCAGACCCATTTTGGACCTGTCAACCTTAAACCTGGCTGTTGCCAAACAGAAATTCTGGATTGTCACCCTGTAGCCCATTCTACCTTCTCTTCGAGAATGCGACTGGATGTGCTCAATAGACCTCCAGGACGCTTACTACCTATCAAGATTCACAGAATCTCCAGGAGATTCCTTCACTTCCGGCTGGAAGCTAGTCATTTCCAGTTCAGAGCCCTACCCTTCGGTCTCGCCACAGCCCCCAGGGTGTTTACCCAAGGTAATGGCAGTTGTAGCAGCTCACCTGAGGCTTCAGGGGATTCGGGTATTCCCTTACCTAGACAATTGGCTCCTCGCTGCTTCCACCAAGCATCGTCTTTGCTAGGCCAGAGACTCCTTCCTTCATCTTTTAGACCTGCTAGGGATTACTATCAATGTTTCCAAGTCCCTCTTGGACCCAGTACAGATCTTGGACTTCATCGGTGCATGGCTGGACACCCTTCGATTGAAAGTCTTTCTAACTCCAGATAGGGTCCAGAGTTTACAGGCTCATGTATCAATAATTCTTGTCCCCAGGTTACCGAAGGCGGGCGACGTTCTCGGAGCCGTGGGCTCTATGGCTGCAGCGATCTCTATCCTTCACATGCGAGTTCTTCAATGGACTCTAGCCGTACAGTGGTCTTGGCTAGATCTCCCCATGGAATACCCAATTCAAATCAGCAAAGCTTGCAGGGCGTCACTCATCTGGTAGGTCCAATCCCCGGAGATTGCAGCGGGACGCCCATTTGTTTCACCCACAGCCCAAGCCACAGTGACCACAGATGCCTCCCAGCTCAGGTGGGGGGGCATTATCTGGGGAGGACAGTCCAAGGCACGTGGTCCCAGATTCCACATCAGTGTTCTGGAGATGAGAGCAGTGATTTTAGCATTGCAAGCTTTCCACACTGTTTTTCCTTTGGGGACTATTGCAATTCAGTCAGACATGTCAGTTGTCTAGTGCATCAACAGACAGGGAGGAACCAGATCTTTACTTTCTGTGTCGTGAGGCCATGAGTGTGTGGGAGTGGGCGATCTCCACCAGTCGGTTTCTAATTGCAACGCAAATCCCGGGATGCTTCAACATTTTAGCGGACAGATTGAGTCGGGCTATTCTAATGCCATACGAGTGGTCTCTGAAACAGTCGATAGCGGAGATCTTCCTTGTGTCGGGACAGCCTTGCTGCAATCTCTTCACATCTCCTTCCAACGCAAAGTGCAACGAGTTCTTCACGCTGATTCCCTCACCAGGGAGGAGTCCCCCCAGAGACGCTCTAGTCCATGCTTGGCATCCCGGGTTACTGTACGCTTATCCCTCATTGCCACTCATTCTGAAGTTTCTTCAGAAAGCTTGCCGACTGGGGTGCAAGGTGATCCTCATTGCCCCCTTCTGGCCTCATCAAGTGTGGTTCCCCTTCCTCTGGTCTCATGTTCTAGCTCTTCCTTAGATTCTGGATCCCTGCCCAGATCTCATTTCTCATCCCTCTGGCACCTGTCCATCCAGCCTGGACAGCCTCAAGCTGACAGCTTGGTTGCTCCCATTCCCTTGATTGCCAGGACTCCCAGTCTTTCTTCTTCAGTGAAAACTAATCTGGTGGTGGCTCATAAGATTTCCACTAGGAAGATTTACCGTAGTAAATAGGAACTATTCTCTGTTTGGGCTTCTCAGAGAAACCTGGATCCTTTTAAAGTCCCTGTCTCTGCAGTGTTGGATTTCTTAGCCAGCATTATTTTCACCAAGGGGCTAGATGTTCTTCGTGTTTCACCATTGCAGTCATTTCATTTGGGTAATCCTGCTGGCAGGTTGCCCTCAGTCGGCCTGAATTCCAAAGTCCTGGGTCCTGCGTCGGCCGCTGCCGCCCCTTCCCTCTCGTCAGGGGTATAAAAGATGCGTCCGCCATTTTCTTTAGTCTTTCTTGCCGTGCGGTGCCCGAAGCAGAAGCAGTTTGCAAGTGCCAGTCGGCCGACTCCTGAGATTTTAGAGTTCAAGTTTCTCTATAAAGTTAAGTACCCCATTGGGGAAACTTTTTCTTGCTCCAGACCGATGTCAGAAAAAGTTAATAATTGTATTTTTTGTGGGAAGCAAATACCCCATAAGGACTTTCATTCTTACTGTATTCCGTGCCTTGGCCCTGACCATAACGTTTCAGGTTGTCTGTTTTGTGCTACATTTAACCAGTGCATTATTAAGCGTCTGTATAATTTTGCATTAAACTATTTTGGACGCAGGTTTAATTATCCAGAAATGTCATTGGATAGCCATCTGACTAGCGGAGTTCACAAAAAACGCAAAGAAAAAGATAGACAATCGAGGCCCAAAACCAACTATGAAGCTTCTAAGCCAGTCGCCGGTTTTCAGTGAGGTGCTTTCGCAACCCCTGTGGATTTCTTAGCCAGCATTTTTCACCCAGGGGCCAGTTTTTCCATTGTGAAAGTGCAACTGGCAGCTATTTCGAATTTCCATGTTGGCGAATACAGGAATGCCCTGGCCTCTTCTAGACTGTGTAAGGCTTTTCTTAAAGGCACCTTTCTTTTGCGTCCTCCAATTAAGAACTCTGTTCCTCCTTGGGACCTTACCTTGGTTCTCCAGGCTTTAGTTGCTCCCCCCTTTGAACCTGCAGCATCAGTAGATTTGAAGATGTCCTTCAAGAATGCAACTGCAGTCCTGACCTATGGGTTGTCCTGCCTCAGGCAGCCCTTCGGTCGGCCAGATTCCAAAGTCTGGGTCCGGCGTCGGCCGATGTCGCCTCCTCCCCGACGTCAGAGCAGCTGGAGTATAAAGGCATCAGCCGACGCCATCTTCTTCAGTCTTTCTTGCCGCGCGGTGCCCGAAGCAGAAGCAGTTCGCAAGTGCCAGTCGGTCAGCTCCTGTGTTTTCAGTTACCGAAGTCATCTAAAAGCTAAGTACCCCATTGGGGAACATTTTTTCTTGCCTCAGCTGATGTCAGAACAAATTGAGAAAGTTAATAATTGTTTGTCTTGTGGTAAACAAATACCTCATAAGGACTTCCATTCTTACTGCCTCCCTTGCCTGGGCCCAGACCACAACGTCTCGGCCTGTGCTGCCTGTGCTTGCTTTCGCACTCTCAGGTGCCGGGCAGAGTTTGCCGAAGACTTTTTTGGCGAATCCTACGCTTACAACATGCCGTCTGAACAACCGACGGCACAAACTACCAAAAAACGAAAGGACCGGGACTGACATCCTCGGCCCGCGACTTCCACCGATATTACGCCTAAGCCCTCCGCAAGTGCTTTGGTCCCTTCGGAAGTGGTAATTCAACCGCTCCAGGCCGACAACACCACGTTAACTCATCCCTCGGTCTCGGAGACTACACCGGTGCCGGTTGTTGATTTTCCTCTGGAAACCGAAGTTCTGGATCTACCCGACACCATTCCCGTGGACAAAGTTACCCCTGCACGTGGGGCAGCTAGGCCTCCTGTTTCCATGTCAATCAAGGCCTTTGCACATGCTAAGGCCGCCAGCCAGGCCAAGGCCCATCCTAAACCTACTTCTCAGGCCCCTTCTTCTGACAGACAAATCATGTCTCTGGTTGCAGATTTAATCTCTCTTATCAGGGGGTCTCAGCCTCACCCAGACAGAGGTTCTCAGCCGCCTGCAGAAAAAAGGCCTAGAACTGAGCAGGCAGACAACCTCTCTTCAGATGAAGCCTCTGGGGATTCAGAGCATTCAGATACCCAAGAAGAATCCTTCCAGGCCTATGAGGACTCTGATGCTGAGGAATCTATTCCCTCTGCCTCTCCTCCAGAGGATTTTTCTTTCGGTGAAGTCCTCCACTCCATGAGGGAACATTTTAAGTGGCAGGATCAGGAATTTTCTGATTCTAGGAAAAGGCTATGTACCATCCTTAAGTTACCCCAGCACAGACCTTTAGCTATCCCTCCAGTTTTGGATGTCCTGGATGATGTTTTCTCCGATTCCAGTGCTTCCCCTGATTCTCCCCCTCCTTCTCCTGTCAAGTCAGACAGATATTACAGGGTCCCTGACACTCACAAGCATCTCTTTAAGGCCCACTCTGTGGGTCTAGAAACTATTTCACAGGGCCCCAAAGGAGTGGCTACCTCCTCAGCCAAGAATCCACTGCCAGCTGACAGGGAAGCAAGGTCCCTGGAGAGATGGGGTAAAAAAGTTTATACCTCTTCCACCCTTGCCATGAGGTCACTTAACTGCCTTTTTCATATGTTTCAGTACCAGGATTATTTACTGGATGATTGGCAGAAAAAGATAGCCTCTGCTGAGCCTATAGATAGAAAGGCATTGCAGGATTTGGTTCATAATACCCAGCAGGTTAGTAATCATTTTCTACAGTGTGGTTATGATGCATTGGAGGCTTCATGTAGGGCAGCTATGACGGGCTGTTATCCGTAGACATGCTTGGTTGAAAGAACAGCCACTGCCAGATCATGTTAAAGTAAAGCTCCTGGACGCACCTCTGGATAAACAGAAGCTTTTTGGTACTAATGCTCAGGATGTGTTGAAATCTGTTGAGAAGGCAAAATCAGTACAGACAGTAAAGGATTTCCTCCAGGTTCAGTCACCAAGGTTCAGCAGGAATTGGCCTTCAAAGAATTGGACCTTTCCAGACTCTGACAAGTTTCAAGGGGGAAAGAACAGGCGTGCACGAGGTAGAGGGCAATACCGAGGCTCCTACAGGGGATGCCAATGGCAACCACAAAATCAGAGAAGTGGCACAGGTAGTTCACCTGCACCACAGGGACAATCACAATGACTTACCTTTCACTCCGCCTACCAAGGCTCAAAGAGAAGCACCCTTAGGCGGAAAATTATCTCTATTCTCAAAAAACTGGCACATTATAACAAAGGACAATTGGATTCTGGACATAATAGACAGAGGTTACAGGTTCCACTTCCATACCTTACCAATAGGACAAGGCATGCCAAACCTGCCACAAAATCAAAGGGCAGAGGCACTCATAGAAGTCTCAAAGCTGTTACAAATAAAAGCAATAGAGAAGGTTCCTCCTCAGGAACAAGGCCAGGGATTTTATTCAAGACTGTTCCTTGTTCCAAGAAAAGAAAAACAATGGAGGCCTATATTGGACTTGTCCATTCTAAATACTTTTCTCATGGTGCCAAAATTCAAGATGCTGACTTTACAGCGACTTCTTCCCATGCTGGGCAAGGGGTCTTGGCTGGTTACTCTGGACCTCAAGGAGGCATACTTGCATGTCCCTATCAGACATAGTTGCAGAAAAGACCTCAGATTTCTTGCAGGAACAGAGCACTGTCAATTCTCAGCATTGCCGTTTGGCTTATCTACTGTGCCCAGAGTATTCACGAAATGCCTGGCATCAGTAGTGGCACATTGCAGACTCCAGGGGATTCAAATATACCCTTACCTGGATGACTGCCTAATACAAGCAGACAGCAAACAGACCTTGATAAAACACTTTGATTACGTCATTCAATTGCTGCAGGCTTTGGGATACACAGTCAACATTCAAAAATCAAGACTACTGCCATCCCAAGAGATTACTTTTCTAGGAGCAAAACTGGACACACAGCTACAAATGGCTTTCCTCACAGAGGAGAAACAAGAGCATTTAACAGCTTACTTCAAAGGCCCAGCAAAATTAACCCACCTGACCGCAAGGAAGACCCTGCAGGCCCTGGGGTTCATGGCATCTTGCATTCTTCTAATCCCTCTGGCAAGACTACACATGAGAAAGCTGCAATGGTGCCTAAAAAGCTTGTGGTCACAACACAGCCACAACCTAGAAGACATAATACCACTCATACCATGCCTGCAAAGGGAATTTTTGTGGTGGGCTCAAGCAAGTCACTTAAACGAAGGCATGCTTTTCAACAAAACTCCAACAAGTCAAACTATTACAACAGACGCCTCAGACCATGGATGGGGGGCGCACATGGACGGCAAATGCATTCAAGGGCAATGGACTCCCATGGAGATGCATCAGCACATAAATCAAAAAGAGATGTTGGCAGTGATGCATGCAATAGAAGCCTTTGGAAAATCTCTTCAACAAGGTCATCTGCTAATAAGGACAGTCAACACCACTGTCATGTGGTACATAAACAAACAAGGGGGCACTCATTCCTTCCCCCTCTGCAGACTAACAATGATTCTTTGGGAAAAGTCCCTGAAACTGAACATCTACTTGCAATCCCAGTTTGTTCCGGGCAAGGACAATGTTCTGGCAGACAGGTTGAGCAGAAATTTCTTGAATCCACACGAATGGATGCTACACCCACGCATTTTCTCACAAATAGCATCTGCATGGGGAAGACCAGACATAGACCTCTTTGCATCTCATCTCAATCATCACCTGGAAAGGTTCTGCACAAGGATACACCATCCTCTAGCTTGGAGAATGGATGCTCTTTCCTTCAGCTGGAATGCTCTAACAATTTATGCATTCCCTCCGCTACCTTTGCTCACCAAGGTGTTACTGAAGATCAAGGCAGAACAACCAAGAGGAATCTTGATGGCTCCAGACTGGCCAAGGCAACACTGGTATCCACTACTACTGAGCATAACTCGCACCAAACCGTGGCCCTTGCCTCAATGGCCTCTGCTCCTGACTCAACACAGTTACAAGACTGTTCATCAGAACCTGCAAACCTTAAAGCTGACAGCTTGGAGAGTTCCATGACTCAGACCCATGACACTCTCTCCGAAAAAGTTCAGGAAATTTTGCTGGAGGCACGCAGACCCTCCACCAGAAAAACCTATTCGGCCAAATGGAAGAGATTCACCATCTGGAATGTCAGCAAGGGCCAGGATGCATCACTGATGAACATACCTCAGATATTAGAATACTTGGCAGAAATGTTTCACAGTGGCCTCTCATACTCTTCCATCAAAATCCACGCTATTACAACTGTGATCCACCTGTGTTTTCGCATCCCTTGCTAAGACAGCTTCTAAGAGGCATAAAGAATATCAAACCTCCAAGGAAGCAACCAATTCCTGCATGGGACCTCAATTACGTCTTGGAAAAATTAACTCTTCCTCCTTTTGAACCAGCAGCATCTTCAGAAATGCAATTTCTCTCTTGGAAAACGGTTTTCCTGTTGGCAGTCACCTCAGCAAGAAGAGTCTCGGAGATACAGGCCCTCATGGCAGTTCCTCCTTTTCTCATCTTTCATCAGGACAGAGTTTCCCTTAAGACCAATCCTTCATTCATGCCTAAGGTGATATCCAGAGTGTCTCTAAACCAAGCAATTCACCTGCCTACTTTCTTTCCCAACCCTCAAAATAAAGGGGAAAAGCTGCTGCATACTTTAGACATTCACAGACAACTACACTACTACTTGGACAGGACAAAGTCCACCAGGAAGTCTGACCAACTGTTTGTAGCCTATGCTGCTGGAGTGCAAGGAAAAGCAGTCACCAAACAAACTATCTCAAAATGGATTGGACACTGCATCAGATTCTGTTATTCTTTTCATGGAAAAAGTGTGCCAGCTAATATTAGACCACACTCCACCAGAGCTATGGCCACATCCACAGCTTTTCTAAGAGGAGTGGCTACAAAAGACATTCTAGAGGCTGCTACATGGAGCTCCGTGCATACATTTACCAAACACTACAACCTGCCATTATACTCCAGATCCCGAGCAGGCTTTGCTTCGGCAGTCCTGCAGGACCTTCTAGCTACACCATCTCTTGCTTAGTCCTACCACCCCCAGCTTGGCTATGGTATTCAACCCATATGTCAGGACTGCAGTTGCATTCTTGAAGGACATAGTACAGTTTTGTACCTACCATAAATGTAGATGTCCGATAGATATGCAACTGCAGTCAGGATGTTATGTGATCCTATCTCGCCTACATTCTGACTGATGGGTTCGGAGCCGATCCCTCGGCTCCGACTCGGCACGCTTATGCCAAAGAGCGAAGTCTCTTATTGGCTGAGCTTACTATATCCCAGGATGCACCACTACCAGTCCCCCAGATCTCGTTTGCCGCTAACCTGCGAAGACGTGGTCTCAAGCTGGCTGAGCTGAGTAGTAAATTTACTAACTTTTTCTGTCAGTTTTTTTGCTGTCTTGTCACAAAAAGCTGTTTTAACGGCTATTCTTCACTTTTGTGTGTGTTTGGAGTTTGTTAAAGACTTGTGTGATTGGGTTGAGTTTGGTAGGCCTCCTTCATCTTAGGGCCTTCCCGGTCAGTCAACCCTCCTAAAACCTTACAGGGTTTCAAAGTACCCTTGTTATTGCAACGCTTTTAAGCGATAACTGTAACCTATTATTAGGTAGTGTCAAACAGAAAGTCAGTTTGTATTTTTCTGTCAAAGATTACTGAAATTGTTTTGCCATAATGTCTCAAAATCCTAGGCCTTCGGGCTTCAAAAAATGCACCAAATGCAATTTCAAAATGTCTATCACAGACGATCACTCGCTCTGTGTGTATTGTTTGGGTGCAAAACACTTACAGGAGTCATGCAGCGTGTGTCACGCTTTTTCCTCAAGGGTCCTCCAGGAGAGGAAAAATAAACTGATTCTTAAGGGGTTAATAAAACCTTCTTTGAAGAAGCCTTGGCATCCTCTCCTTCTCCGGCTAAAAGAAAGGCGTCGGTTCCGACCATTACGTCGGATCCGACCGCCAAAAGACATAGGCAGGCCTCTCCTTCGGCTCCAAGGACTTCGGAGCCGAGGATGGAACGGTCTGCCTCGATGCCACCAGTCTCGACTCCTCTGGCTTCGGAGCCGATGGCTGGGGCATCGAGGCGGGTCACCTTCGCCGGCTCCACTGGTCTCGAGCCGACAAGGGTCGCCCGCCAGACACTTCCTCCTCGGCGCAAGTCCACCTCGCACCGATGGAATCTAGTGTGTGTATTCCTTGGCACCGATAGTCATCGAGTCGCCGAGCCGGTCCCCTAGCCCTTTGGGGCCGTTGGAGAGGCCGTCTCGAACCCGTTCAGTTTCCTCTCGGTCTTCGAGGATGTCGGATTCAGATATAGACAGGGTGCTCCAAAGACTGTTCCAGTCCCCAGTCTTCCAAAAATTTGTTTTGGTTCCGACCCAGTTGGCTTCGGAGCCGATAGCCCTGGCCCACCCCATTGCCATTCCTCCTCCGACTGCTTCGGCTCCGTCGGAGCAGGTGCTGTTGGAGCCGGTGGAGATCTTAGGGTCGGCTCCGACCCTTACTCCAACCCGGGCCTTCGGGTCTGAGTTTGGTACACGGACTTCTTCGGCTGGACCCGGGGGTGATGTTTCGGGACCTATGCTTTCGGTTCCGAGCCTCCCCCTCGGTGCTTCGGCTGCAGGACTTCCGTCGGCTATCATGGCTCCGGGGACCGGACACTCCCAGGATTCTGGGGGTCCGGCTTTCAGAGCCATGAGGAGTGCCTTGGCCAAGTCTTCTTCGGCCATCTCTCTGGCTTTACCGGCACCTTCCCTGGGCGTGGAGACTGGGTCTTTGGCAGTTCCCCTGTCCGTAGGCAGCGGAGCCCCTGGGCCTGAGGTTACCCCCATTGGGGTTTCCCCTCCTCCTGAGGGTTCTTCGGAGTTGTCGTCTGAGGAACCCCCAAGGAAGAGATCGTGCAAGAGGAAGCACGTGGACTCCCCCGAGTCTATTACATCGGACACTGATCTTGATGATGCAGAGGGGTCCCCGAAGTCTTCCTCGGATGATGTCTCATTTGCAGACATCTTAGAGATCCTCAAACAACGAGGCGGCTGGATATCCAAACCCCCCTCTGCTGATGAGTCAGTGCTCCTCAAGGCCTTTGGGGCTCAGCCCTCCGCCTCCTGGGTGTCTCCGCCCTTCGACGAGCTTCTGGATTTAGTTTGTCGGAGGGCGTGGGAACATCCAGATACCGTGGAACCAGTCCCTTCTCGTCCAAATAAATTTTTGTCTGCCCCACCCGAGAAGGAGTTCCTCACTAAAGGCGTGGCTGTAGCGTGGCTGTAGATGCCATGGTGGTGGCATCTGCTACACAACAGGACGTGGCAGAGGCTTCAACGTCTGTCCATCCTCCTAATAAGGAATCTAGGAGCATGGACAGGTACGGGAAGCGCACCCTGACTTCAGCGGCCTTTACTTTAAGGTCTCTGAATTATTTGGCACATTTTACCAGGCTTCAGAGGGATCTGGTCAAGGAGTTGTCAGATTCCCTCTCGGGTAACCTACCTGAGCAGCTAGCCCAGTCGGTTAGCTCTCAGTTGGCTATCCTTACGTCAATTTCTAACTCGTCCATGAGGCTCATTTCCTATGCGGCCGAAGGGGCGGGTGAGCGGCAGGCACAGGCGTGGCTCTACGGAGACAAGCCTGGCTCCGCTTGTGTCAGTTTGCGGAGGCCTTTAAGTCTTCCTTCGCCGACGCTCCCTTTGATGGGTCCTCTTTGTTTGGACCGAAGGTTAAAGACACCCTTACCCGCTGTGAGCAAGAGGGAAAAACTTTATCTGCTGTAGGTGCCCGTTATTCCACTCCCTTTCGGCCTTACCCCAAGGCTAAAGGAGGGGGAAAGATGTGGTTCCGCAAATCTCATAAGTTTTTCCCCCAACAGCAGGAAGATTCCTCTTCCAGAGGCAGAGGACGGGGAAATTTTTCTGGGAGACGCCGTCCCAGAGGCGGCAGAGGGCCCCGCAATTCTGGAGACCGCGAGTCCTTTCGTGGCTCTTCAGCCTCCCACACATCATGAGGGATTGCCCGGCTGTGCTGCTCCGGAGCCAGTCGGGTGTCGTTTTGCCAAGCACCTAAAAGCCTGGGAGTCAATCACTCAGGACAGATGGGTGCTTCGGATCATTGCCGGAGGTTACACCATCCCATTCACAAACTCACCCCCACCGTCCAAAAAAATCCGGGACCCACCACCCAGTCAAAGGGAAATGGCAGCCGTAGAAGCTTTAAAGCTGCTAGAAAAAGGAGTCATCCAACCGGTCCCCACAGACCAGATCGGATCAGGAAATTACTCCAGGTTCTTTTTAGTGCCAAAAAAGACAGGGGACCTGAGACCAATATTGGATCTCAGCAGACTGAACCAATCCGTCACGAAATCCAAATTCCGAATGGTCACGTTACAATCCATTCTCCCATTGTTGGAGAAGGATGTTTGGATGTGCTCCATAGACCTCAAGGACGCCTATTATCACATACCGATACATCAGGCGTCCAGGAGGTATCTGCGCTTCAGCCTGGGAGTCAGTCATTACCAATTTTGTGCTCTGCCCTTTGGTCTCACCACAGCCCCCAGGGTGTTCACCAAGTGTTTGGCAGTAGTGACGGCTCACCTGAGAAGTCTTGGATTCCAAGTGTTTCCCTATCTGGACGACTGGCTCCTGACTGCCACCACCAGGCATCTACTAATGGACAACCTCAAAGCCACCATCTCCTGGGTGCTACCCTGGGGATTACATTCAATTGGTCAAAGTCTGTCTTGCTGCCCTCTCAGCATAAGGTTCATAGGAGCAGAGATAGACTCAAAATTGATGCGTCTTTCTTCCTGCCGAAAGGATCCAAACTTTACAGGGCCAAGTTCAAGCTCTGATCTCGAGATCCAAAGCCCCAGCCAGGATGGTTCTACAAGTTTTAGGTTCAATGTCTGCCACGGTTCTTTTAGTTCCTCTGGCAAGATTGCACATGAGGATTCTTCAGTGGCTATTGTCAACTCAATGGTCCTTTCAGGATCTTCCCTCAATCATCACATCATGATTACGGAAACATGCAAACGGGACCTTCGCTGGTGGCTTCAGACATCCAATCTAAATCAAGGAAGCCCTTTGTTATTCCTCTCCAGTGGTTACCCTGACGACAGATGCCTCCCAGATAGGGTGGGCGGGGCAGTGTCTGGGCAGGTTAGTTCAGGGCTCCTGGCTTCCAGACAAGCTCTTCTCCACATCAATGTGTTGGAGATGAGGGCTGTACTTCTATCCCTACAGGCCTTACACAAGTTTCTTCCTCAGGGCATCATCGCCATCCACACAGACAACATGTCGGTGGTCTGGTATCTGAACAAACAAGGAGGGACCAGATCTTACCCCCTTTGCAGAGAGGCCATGAGGGTGTGGGAATGGGCTGTAGCTACCAACCGCTTCTTGGTAGCGACCCACATTCGGGAAATCAAATATATTGGCAGACAAATTGAGCAGGACAATTCTCTCTCCTCACGAGTGGTCCCTAAACGAAACAGTAGCAGCTCAGGTTTTCAGGAGATGGGGGACGCCGTGCTGCGACCTATTTGCAACTCCACTAAACACCAAGTGCAAAGGTTCTTCTCCTTGACTCCACATCAGGGAGTACCAGCTATGGATGCTCTAGCACAACCTTGGCCAACAGGGCTACTTTATGCCTTTCCTCCAATTCCACTTCTCTCCAAAGTCATTCAAAAAGCTTCTCAATTGGGGTCCGCAATGATACTGATTGCCCCATACTGGCCTCGTCAGGTATGGTTTCCTTACCTGAAGAAACATGCGGTGGACGATCCGTGGACTTTAGACCTAATTCCGGACCTGCTAATTCATCAGTCGGGACAACAGCATCAGTCCCTTCGATCTTTGAAGTTGACAGCTTGGCTCCTCCACTTCCAACTTTAGTCAAAAGTCACACATTAGACCCGGAAGTTGTTCACATTTTATCTTCGGCCCACAAACCCACCACTAACAAATTGTACCTCAGTAAGTGGAAGAGGTTTGCTATCTGGGCTCAACTCAAGGGCTTAGGCCCTATCACTGCTCCTATCCCAGAGGTTTTGAAATTTTTAACATCCCTATTTAATCAAGGATCTTCTGTCTCTACTATTAAAGTCCAACTAGCGGCAATCTCTAAATTTCACGAGTCCATGGATCCTCCATTGATGAGTTGCAGACTATGCAAAACTTTCATTAAAGGTGCGGGTCTGTTGAGACCCCCAGTTTCTCATCCTGCGCCTCCGTGGGATCTAGATTTAGTGCTTCGTGCATTGACATCTTCCCCTTTCGAACCGGCTGCTACATGTGAGTTAAAATATCTGTCTTGGAAAACTGCTTTCTTAGTTGCAATTACTTCTGCAAGAAGAGTTTCAGAGCTTCAAGCCCTGTCCATTAAACCACCGTACTTGATTTTCCACAAGGACAGAGTATCTCTTAGGCCTAATCCATCCTTTGTCCCAAAGGTCTGTTCTAATCTTTGTCTCCAACAGTCTCTAGAGCTACCAGTTTTCTTCCCAAATTTCTCCAACGAAGCAGAATACACTCTCCATAAATTGGATGTTCACAGGCAATTACGCTTCTGTTTAGACAGGACTCAGCAACTTCGTAAGTCAGACCAGTTGTTTGTGTCCTTCTCAGATAATAAATTGGGTCAAACCATCACAAAAGCTACTATTTCCAAATGGATTAGAGATTGCATAACTCAGGCTTATTCTTCTTCGAATAAGCAACTTACAACATCTATCAAAGCTCATTCTACCAGAGCTATGGCTACTTCTATAGCCTTTCATTCCAAGCTCGCTATATCGGAGATTTGTGCTGCGGCTACTTGGTCCAATCCGCACACTTTCATTTCCCACTACAAATTGGATGTGGCATCTAAAGGACGAGCATCATTTGGTTCCACGGTACTCAGGAGTGTTTTCCAGTGAGCCACCCAGGATTCAGGTGCTAGGGACGCTGTCCCATCAGTCAGAATGTAGGCGAGATAGGATCACATAACATCTTTTAGTTATGTACTCACCATAACTTCAGATGTTTGGGATCCATCTCTACATTCCTAATACCCACCCTCCTTCCCCTGCCTTGGAGATCAGAAGAGATTGAACGGTTTTGAGTTCTACTGTTTTATCTTGTTTCATCTGACGATGTTATATAAGCAGGGCGTGCATGTGTGCATGTATGCGGACAAACTAGATCTGGGGGACTGGTAGTGGTGCATCCTGGGATATAGTAAGCTCAGCCAATAAGAGACTTCGCTCTTTGGCATAAGCGTGCCGAGTCGGAGCCGAGGGATCGGCTCCGAACCCATCAGTCAGAATGTAGGCGAGATGGATCCCAAACATCTGAAGTTATGGTGAGTACATAACTAAAAGTTTTCCCTCCCTCCTACCCCTCTGTTTTTCCCCTTTTGGGTCCTTTCTCCCCTTTCCTATCAGCTGGGGATATATATATTATGGTGTATCTGTTTATTACTGTTGTGCATGTCTGGTTTTATCTGTTTATCCATTCACAAAAATTTAGCCTTCCTTGGAGGGCACCTGGCATCTGGGGCAAGAAACACTGAAGAAGATGGCGTCGGCTGATGCCTTTATACTCCAGCCGCTCTGACGTCGGGGAGGAGGCGACATCGGCCGACGCCGGACCCAGACATTGGAATCTGGCCGACCGAAGGGCTGCCTGAGGCAGGACAACCCATATGTCAGGACTGCAGTTGCATATCTATCGGACATCTACATTTATGGTAGGTACAAAGCTGTACTTTCTTATCCTGGAAGACCGTCTTTCTAGTAGCCATTACATTGACTAGGAGGGTTTCTGAGCTTCAGACCTTGTCTACCGTGCCCCCTTACTTGATCTTCCATAAGGACAGGGTTTCTCTCTGTATAAACCCTTCTTTCTTACCAGAAGTGGCTTCTGAATCAAACATTAATCAATTAACCTGCCTGTTTTCTTTCCAAATTTTCAGAACAAGGGTGAATATAAACTGCATTTGCTAGATGTTCATACACAACTTCATTTTTATTTACACAGAATAAAGCCCTTCCGTAAGTTTGACCAGTTTGTGTCTTTTTCTAAGCCGTTTTTGGGGTAAAGCCATCTCCAAGGTTTCCTTAGCTAGATGGATTACACTATGTATTTTGCAAATTTACAAAGACAAAGGTTCGTCTCCACCTGGTCCTGTTAAAGCTCATTCTTCCAGATCTGTGGCGACATCTGCTGCTTTTTGGTCTAGGGTCTCATTGGATGACATTTGTGCGGCAGCAACTTGGGCAAAGTCGCATACCTTCATCTCTCATAAGTTGGATTTGATCTCCAGAGGGAGAGCATCCTTCGGCTCTGCGGTGCTCCGGAATATCCTTCCATGAGGGCCTCCCATGAGTTTGAGTATCTGGGGACTCTGTCCCACAGGTTGCAGATAAAATGAATTTAACTGCTTCAGATAAAGAAGGTATGTACTCACCATAACGTTTCTTCGGAGTAGTTATACTTCGTTTTTCTGCAACCTTCCCACCCTCCTTCCCCCAAACCTTCTCATGTGATATTCATGTGTGGTTTATTCTAAGTTGAGTTGCTGATTGGTTTGAGTTGAGACAAACTCTGTCTGAGGGAAGACAGGAGATGGTGATGGGTTATGGGTAAGGGGGAGGAGCTTGGAGCAGATGCTTGTAAAGTTGCTGGCTTGGATGCGATATGGATCCGAATACCCACAGGTTGCAGAAAAATGAAGTATAACTACTCAGATGGGACGTTATGGTGAGTACATAACTTCTTTTTTCTTGGATTGTACACCTGAGAAATTAGTGTTGCTAATTGTCTGAAGTCTGTAAATACTTTAGCACTGCCCAGTAACTGCTGTGTACTGCCATATTGCAACACTGGATTAGAAACTTCCTGCTGGGTTTGCAGTTATGCATGACTTGAGGTTGCTGATAAGCTGGGATCTTTTGATAAAGGAAACTGAAAGGGCCCCAAAGTATTAGAAATAAGTAAAAGTTGAACTTCCTGTTTAATCCGATAGTATATGCACCAGAAATTACATTTGTCTTCTGCACAACTCTGGAGTG
Organism: Protopterus annectens; assembly: GCF_019279795.1. Classification (NCBI taxonomy): domain Eukaryota; kingdom Metazoa; phylum Chordata; order Ceratodontiformes; family Protopteridae; genus Protopterus; species Protopterus annectens. Next base: position 1,834,380,701 of record NC_056726.1, read on the forward strand.
CTGTGTAATGTAGCTTTTTGAATTAAGATGTGTCATTTGTTTAATGTAAAAGTGCAAAGATGATGAAGATAAGAGGTTGTAGGGAGCCATCGAGGTCAATTGTGAGCTGTGAAAGCTCTATTGATAGACTGTTAACCTTCTTGAGTGGTCAGTTGTTTTAAGGGGTTCTTTGTCTACAATTCATCATCATTGTTGGTTTCCTGTTTTGCAATTAATTTTACAGTAGTTGACTGGTGGCACAAAGAATTTTAGGACTTGGAGTTTCAAAATGGGATATAGTCCTCATTGAATTATGTCTGGGGTAAGGCATCTTTAACAGTAAATTAGCTTTAGTTCTACAACTGTGCTATTTTTTCTTTTTTTAAGAACAGATCTATCACTGGAGATTCTCCTTTGTAGGCCTGTGATTGGGTTTATCCCATCTTCATTTCCAGTTTTGGAATTTGTTTTTCTATTAAGATCCTTTGCTTTGGGAAATTCATGCCCCCTGCAGGTGTATCCTGTGATGTCACATGTCATCCTAGTAGAGCATGTGTTGCCACTGACCCTCCCCCATTGGTTTGTCTGTCTCACACAGTTCAGATCTATATCCTGATTTGCATTTTGAAGATGTTCATCATCTCACATTGCTGCAGTCCTTACTTATGGGTAGTCCGCGGTCCTCGGTCGGCCCGAATACCAAAGTATTAGGCTGACGTCGGTCATGGGCGCCTAGAACTGACATCAGAGCGTCAGGGTATAAAGGCGCATGACCGACGTCATATCCTCAGTCTTTTTTGCCGCATGGTCCGATGCAGAAGCAGCGTTGCAAGTGCCGTTCGGCATTCTGAAATTTTTCGGTTTCGGAGTTTCAGACCGATACCAAGTTGGGCTAAGTACCCCGTTGGGGAATATTTTTGTTTTTTCTTGCCTCAGTTACTTACCGGATGTCAGAAAAAGTGAATAATTGTATTTCTTGTGGGAAACAGATACCGCATAGGGATTACCACTCGCTTTGTATTCCTTGTTTGGGACCGGAGCACGACGTAGTCGGGTGTCTGTTTTGTGCTAGGTTTAATAAGCGCACTATAAAACGGAGGTTAGATTGCGCTAGGTTAGTCTTTGGCAAGAGGTGTAATTATAACATGCCGTCAGATGTTCCGACGCCGGCTTCTACTAAGAAGCGCAAAGACAAATCTTTAAAGCCTAGGCAGGATGATTCGTCTATTACGGACGCCGGATCTTTAGAAGCTACAGCTGAACAGCTGGATCCGGCTGAAGTTTCTGTTGAGTCCCAGGGGGAAACTTTGATTTTACAAGATGTGGCCTCTCAGGAGGCAGGTCAGGCTGAAGGGGTCTCTCAGGTTACTATTCTCCCTTCTATGCCTAAGGTGGTTAGGCCTTCTGTTACTGTTCCTAAGGCTCCTTCTAAGGGCAGGTCTGTTTTGCCTTCCTCTGGTGTCAGTTCTGGTTCTTCAGGGTCTGTGCCTAAAAAGCACATGCTTAAAATGGCAGAGGATTTGATTACTTTAGAGGTTCTATGCCCAATCCTGATAAGAGGCCGAGGATGGAGCCAGAGTTGGAAAGTTTGGAGCAGGCCTCAGATGATTCTGAGTCTTCTGCTGAAGACATTCAAGATTTCCCTCCTTATTCTGATTCTGATGCAGAGGATTCCTCTCCTTCTGCTTCTCCTCCAGAGGATTTTTCATTTTCAGAAACTCTGCATTCCATGAGGGAGCATTTTAAGTGGGAAGGACAGGATTACTCTGATTCACGGAAGAGACTCAGGGAGTTCTTGTTTTTGCCACAGCATAGACCCTTAGCTATACCTCCGGTTTTGGATGTTGTTTCGGATGTTTTCTCGGAGGCTTCCCTTAATCCAGATTCTGTGCCTCCTGCTCCAGTTAAACCGGACAGGTATTATAGGGTGCCTGAGGCTCATAAATATCTGTATAAGAGTCCTAGGGCGGACCCAGAAACTATTAGTCAGGGGCCTAAGGGTGTTAGAGCCTCTGTTGTTAAGAATCCGGTTCCTCTGGATAAGGAAGCTAGAGCTTTGGATAGATGGGGTAAGAAAGTGTATACCTCTTCTACTTTAGCGATGAGAGCTTTGAACTGCCAGTTTCATATGTTGAAGTATCAGAATTTCCTTCTTTCTCAGCTAAGATCTAAAGTGGATGCTTTAGCAGAGGGCATAGAGTGTAAAGAATTGCAGGATTTAGTGCATGTTTCTGAACAGGTGGGAAAGCACTCTTTGCAATGTGGTTTTGATGCTTTACAGGCTTCTTCTAGGGTGGCTGCAACTGGTTCAGTTATTCGTAGGCACGCCTGGCTTAAGGAACAGAATTTGTCTGAGCATGTTAAGTCTAGAATTCTGGATGCCCCTTTACAGTCTGAAGTTTTGTTTGGTCCTCCTGTGGAGTCAGTCTTAAAGAAAATGGAAGACAAGGCTAAGTCTATGCAGACTGTTAAAGATTTTTTGCAGGTACAACCTCCAAAGTTTAGTAGAAATTGGCCTACTAAGGGGTGGACGTACCCTTCTTCTGATTCTCAGTCTAGGGGTAGATCTAGGCGTGGTGGGGCAGAGCTCAGAGTACCTTCAGGCCGAGACAATGGAGTTCGCCTGCTCAATCTGCTGGTGAAGGCAGGGGCCAGTCCTTTCGTAAACAGGCCCAATGACCTGCGTTTTCAGCTGCCAGATTCTTCCTGCCTGGCAGCTCCTTTGGGGAGGAAAGTTGGCTCTTTTCAAACAAAATTGGCATTTAGTTACCCAGGACAAATGGGTATTGGACATTATAAACCGAGGTTACAAGTTCTATTTCCATACCATGCCTCCTTTCAAGGGCATGCCAGACGTCCCTCCTCGGCAAAGGATAGAGGCTCACAAACAAATTTCTTTACTTCTTCAAATGGGAGCTATACAGTCAGTTCCTCTGTCAGAAGTGGGCCTAGGATTTTATTCTCATCTGTTTCTAGTTCCAAAGAAAGGGAACACGTGGAGACCAATTTTGGATTTATCTATCCTCAACACTTATCTGGACATTCCAAAGTTCAAGATGCTGACTTTACAACAGCTTTTACCTCTGTTGGGAAAAGATCACTGGATGGTTACTCTGGATCTCAAAGAGGCTTACCTTCATGTTCCTATCAGGCCCAGTTGCAGGAGGTACCTGCGTTTTCGGGCTGGAAATTTACATTATCAGTTCTCTGCATTGCCCTTTGGCTTATCTACTGCGCCCAGAGTGTTCACAAAGGTTCTGGCTCCAGTGATAGCCTTTTTCAAACTAAGAGGAATTCAGATTTATCCTTATTTGGACGATTGCCTGATTATTGCACGGGAAAAGGACGAACTTCTTCAACATCTACAGTATGTGATGGCAGTGTTAAGATGCCTAGGGTATTCTGTGAATGAAACAAAGTCCAGTCTAGTACCCTCTCAGGACATGTGCTTTCTGGGTGTGAGACTGAATACAGCTTCCCAGATGGCCTTTTTGACCCCGGACAAACAAAGAAGCCTTTCTCTTTATTTTCATCAAATGTCTCTACGGTCCAGGCTGACTGCAAGGACAGTCCTTCAAGCCTTGGGTTTCATGGCATCTTGTATTCTGGTGCTTCCCAATGCCAAATTGCATATGAGGAAGCTTCAATGGTATCTCAAAATGTATGGACACAGCACTGCCAAGATCTAGACACTGTCATTCAGATAATACCTTGCATTCAGAAGGAGTTTTGTGGTGGGCTCAGGAATGTCACCTAAACAAGGGACTCTCTGTGACCCGGCCAGAGGCGAGTCAGATTCTAACGACAGATGCCTCGGACAAGGCTTGGGGAGCACACCTCAATGGAAAATGGGTGCAAGACACGTGGCCTGTCAAACTCCAACATTTGCATATCAACTTGAAGGAAATGTTAGCAGTCCAGTTTGCATTGATGGCTTTCAAAGACTTACTTCACCCAGGGCAGGTGTTGATTCAAACAGACAACACTACTGTCATGTGGTACATCAACAAGCAAGGGGGAACCCATTCTTACCCTCTTTGCAGACAAGCGATGATTTTGTGGGAAACTGCTCTCAATCTACACCTCAATCTTCAAGCAAGGTTTCTACCAGGAGCACAGAACTCCTTAGCAGATGTGTTGAGCAGACAAATAGTGGATCCTCACGAATGGAAATTGGATCCTCATGTATTTCAAAAATTGACAGTGTTATGGGGAACTCCAGACATAGATCTGTTCGCTTCTCCACTAAATTACCAGTTGCCAAAGTTTTGCACAAAATGTTTCATCACACAGCTTGGAAGGTGGACGCTCTATCATTCAGTTGGAACAATCTGCATGTATATGCCTTTCCACCTCTGCCTCTTCTTCCCAAGGTACTTTTGAAGGCCAGACAAGACAAGCCAACCATGATTTTGATAGCACCGGATTGGCCTCGACAACACTGGTACCCACTACTGAGGAGTCTAGTACGAGAACCTCCATGGCCTCTGCCTTTGATTCCGCACCTTTTGTCACAAGAGGGCAATCACTTCCTCAATGTCAAGATTCAGTCTCTGCATCTAACAGCCTGGCATATTCTGTTTTAGACTCTGGAGGGTCTCAGCTTCCACAACAAGTTTTGAATGTTATTTTGGAGGCCAGAAGGCCTAGTACCAGGAAAGTTTACGCTGATAAATGGAGGAGATTTTTATTTGGAGCAAAGGAAAGGACTTTGATGTCTCCAAACCTGATTTAAGTGTTGCTCTTCAATATCTTACTGAGTTATTGGACAAGGGTTTGTCTTTCTCCTCGATAAAGGTCCATGCTGCAGCCATTTCTGCTCACTATGATTGTGACCCTCCTTTATTCTCTCACCCTTTGTTTAAGCAATTTCTTAGAGGGGCAAAGAATATAAGACCCCCACGTAGAGCTCCTACTCCTGCTTGGGATCTCAATTTTGTGTTGGAAAAGCTTACTCTACAACCTTTTGAGCCTGCAGCTTCGGCCGAGTTAAAGTATTTGTCATGGAAAACTGCTTTTTTGTTGGCCATTACCTCTGCAAGAAGGGTTTCTGAATTACAGGCCCTCATGGCAGTGGAGCCTTTCCTGATTTTTCATAAGGATATGGTATCTTTGCGTACTAATCCTTCCTTTATGCCTAAAAGGGTTTCTAATGTGGCCTTAAACCAAACTATTCATTTGCCTACTTTTTATGCAAACCCCCAAAATAAAGGGGAGAAAAGTTTGCATACTTTGGATATTCACAGGCAGTTGCGTTATTATTTGAGCAGAACCAAGGAGTTCAGACAGTCTCAGCAGTTGTTTGTTTCTTTTGCCTTGGGTTCACAGGGTAAACCTGTTTCAAAACAAACTATTTCTAAATGGATTGGGTTTTGTATTTCTTTCTGTTATTCCCATCATGGTAAGGAGATTCCGGCTGGAATCAGGCCTCATTCCACTAGGGCTACTGCTACTTCCACGGCCTTTCTAAGGGGGGTAGCTACAAAAGACATTTTGGAGGCAGCTACTTGGAGTTCAGTGCATACTTTTTCTAAACATTACCACCTTCCTCTCTATTCTAAGTCTAGGGCTGGATTTGCCACTGCAATTTTACAGGGCATTTTAGCAGCCCCTAATGCTTTGATTTTTACCAACCTCCCTTTCCCGTTGCTTTGGGATTCTACCCATAAGTAAGGACTGCAGCAATGTGAGATGAAGAACATAGTACAGTTTTGTACCTACCATAAATGTAGATGTTCGAAGATCCACATTGCTGCAGTCCAATTTACCCTCCCTCCTTCCCCACTGTAGTTTAACAGGGTGCTGTGCTTTAGATGATGGTTGTTGTTGGGCATGTTTTTGGGAGGTATTCTGTTTTTGGCTGTGGCCTTTCTTGTTTGGCCTTCTGACATCTGGGGCAAGAAAAGACTGAGGATATGACGTCGGTCATGCCCCTTTATACCCTGACGCTCTGATGTCAGTTCTAGGCGCCCATGACCGACGTCAGCCTAATACTTTGGTATTCGGGCCGACCGAGGACCGCGGGCTACGCATAAGTAAGGACTGCAGCAATGTGGATCTTCGAACATCTACATTTATGGTAGGTACAAAACTGTACTTTCCCACTGTCACTGTTTAAAATGTCAAAATTTAAGTGTTTGCTTGATTGCTAAATAAAGAACCAAAACAGTCATTGGCATTCATTGTTACCTGTGAGAGGAACAAAGCACGAGTATCGGTTACTCAACCCATCTATCCACAGACATGGGAGGGCAAGAACTTTTGGCATTTCTCTGTATTGTAGAAGTTTTCTAGCCATTGAAAATACCTAGTGATTGATGAGAATTTCTCATGTCCACCCCCCCCCAAGATCTTTTCCATGGCCCGGATACAAGATGAAAGAAGTTATGAGCCAGCCCAAGTTTCTCCCTTCTTGGAGAGAAGACCATTGTAGCCATAGCCCTTCAGTTTGTGTGCGTCACAACCTTGTCCTTTACTAGTAGGGGTTCAATCTCATGGAGATATTCAGATTCAGTGGATGTGAAAGGGCCTAGAGTAGGTGCACCCCCAATTCCTTGAGGTTTGTGAGACCATGGATACAGGCCCCCGCCCATCACTTGTCTTTAGCTCAGTGGTTGCATCAGGACTGTGGAGTTTTCTGGCAGTGTTGCCTCCCTTCCAGCAGGGCTTGATGACCCAGATTGAGGAAGTCCACTGGGTTTTCATGTCCCAGGGCCCCTGTTTCAGGCCTTAGAATTCAGACAGTTTGAAGTGTAGTGTGATTTTTCTGTGGAAATGTGGAGGAAGCATCTTTAGAGTGTGTGGCCTAAAGCCATTGCTGGGCTCAGTGTAGGTCTTTCAAGGCTGTACGACAGCATTTGTAGGCACACTGCCAGTTGTCAGCTGCCTGTTGCTGAACAGCTCAACATCCACCATTCATACTTTCTTGTATAAACAAGTCATTAGCGGAAGGTGGGAAATACCCTCCCCCTTTGTTTCCAGTGAGATTCCCTCCTTTCATGCTTATGAAGTTGTCTTTGGACTGGCGTTCCTTACCCTAAAAGATATTGAGTACCAGGAAAAGATGGAAGAGGAAATGTGGACTATCTTTTGTGGGGTCTCTATTATCAGTGCTGTCATGTATCCATTGTGGAAGCAGATGGAGTCTTTTGCAGGTACCAAGAGAATGTATGATCTGAGGTAGTTAACTTCATTTGATCAGCAACCTGGGGGGGTATCTGATCCGACCTGGATCCGAGCCGTCCGCTTTCATAGCTAAAGATCCGAGCTCTCAGCTCCTCCCTCTTACCCATAATACCCTGCTACCTCCCTCCAGTCCCCAGATCTCATTTGCCGTGGCTTCTTGAAGCAAGAGTGACGAGTTCTTGGCTGTTAGGTGAGAGTAAGTTGGGAAATTTTCTAAAAATCTCCTTCAAATTTGTAGCGCTTTTTGTGTGTGTGTGTGTATGTGTGTGTGTGTTTTTCAGACCCCTTAGTTAATTGAAATCAGTTTTGGTTCAATTTTAGTTGAATTTTAGTGTGTTCCCCTTCCCCTTGTGTTAGGGTGTGTGCGTGAGTGTCATGGACGAGGGCCCTAAGGCCATTTTTTCGAAATGTGCTGAGTGTGGTCATAAGCTGTCCCCAGCGGATGGCCACACTCCATGCGTTCTTTTCCTGGGGGGTAGCCCATTTAACATTGGGCTGCCAGATATGCGTGGCCTTTAACCCCCGGGTGCTGAGAGATGGGAGGAACAAGTTAATCCTGGCGGGACTCTTGCCCGCAGAATGTTCTTCCTCCTCTCCCTCAGTGGCGCCAGTCACTACTGCGACTGTCCAGCCATCAGCTCCCCCACCCCTGGCTGGGACTTAACCTCCCACTGTTTCCCGGGGAGAGGGGGACTCTTCTAAGAAAGAGAAGAGGCATAGAGAGAGGGAGAAAGAGCAGAGATGGACATAAGTCACAAGCTGCGGGCCGACTCAACCCCTTCGGCCCCGCCAGCTAAACTGATCTGTTCACCCGTGAGGGTTTCCTGGTCCTCACTCTCTCGGCTCCGTTCTCCACGCTTCGGAGCCGGAGGAGGAGTCCCGGTCACCTTCGAGGTCGTCTAGGCGACCTGCCTTGGCGACCTCTTCTAGGTTTACTAGGAGTCTTTCTGACACGTATATGGACTGGATGATGCATAGATTCCTGCAGGCCCAGATGCAGATGGGAGTGCTCTTGCTTCCCCCCCCCCTCTGGGGGGAGCTCGGCTCCCTTATATGCTCCCATCGCACCTTCTCCGATCCACTATCAGGTTGCGGAGCTATCAGATCCGAGTAGCCTCAGAGCCAGGGAGTCGACGCTGATGGTAGTCGCTACTTCGACGCTGGCCTTACCCTCGAGTTTATCGGGTCATCTTTTGGATCCGGGCTCTCAGGGCCGAGAGCAGAGCTTTGGATCCGCAGGGGTGAGTGTGTCTTCAGCTCCATTGCGGTCGGAGCACACTTCCCTTTCGGGTCCGATCATGTCGGCTCCGGCGCCGGTCCTCACGTCTGAGCCGAGGGGACTGCTCTCCGAGCTCGGGGAAAGTGGTTCACCTTCGGCTTTCGGCGTGGTGGAGAGGGTGCTGTCGAAGGGTTCGAGGTCCCCGGTTCATGCTACGGATCCACCTTTCATTCCCTCGCATATGGGCCTGTCTTCCATCGTCCTGCCCCAGGGACAGACTGCGTCTGCACCCCAGCTAGTTCCTGTAGAGGAACATGACCCCGTTGGTGAGCCCTCCTCGGGCAGTCCCGCCGAGGAGGTTCCTCACAAACAAAAGTGTAAAAGGAGGCACTTGGACTCCCCAGAGTCCCTCATGGAGGACACTAACTTAGAGGAAAGGGAAGGTCCCCCTGCAGACAAGCCGGCATGGAATAAAGGTTCCCCGGTAGATGCCATGGTGGTGGCGGCTGCCACCAAGAAGGAACTGGCACAAGAAAGTTCCTCTGTCCATCCTCCTGACAAGGAGTCTCGGACGATGGACCGCATTGGAAACTGGATGTTTGCTTCAGCCACCTTTTCCATAAGGGCGCTGAATTACTTGGCACACTTCATTAGGCTTCAGCGAGATCTAATAAGAGTACGCTGGGTCTCCCCTGGAGTCCATGGCGGCCGAGGACAAACGAACTTTCTTGGCTCGCATGGCCACTCTAAAATCGATATCTAACACTTCTATGCGGCTTCTCTCCTATGCCACGGAGGGGGCGGCTAGAGCCAGCGGAGCAGGGGTCGCCTTGCGGCGTCACGCCTGGCTCCGACTTTGTGACTTTATGGAACCCTTCAAGGCGTCCTTTGCGAACGCTCCCTTTGACTGTTCTACTCTGTTCGGCAAGAATGTCTGTGATACGCTACTCCAGAGCAGCGTGTCTGCCATCGTAATCAGCTTTTCGTCTCCTCAAAGGTCCTTCTCAAGGAACCAGAGAGGACAAAAGAAGATGTGGTTCCGGAAGTCTCAGCAGTCCCGTTCCGCTCTGGACCCTTCGTCCTTCAGAGGCAGGGGAGGACAAGGTGGACGCCAGCCCAGAGGCAGAGGGGGGGGCCGAAGAATTTTGGGTCGAGAACCCTTCTCCGACCGACCCGCTCAGCAGCCCTGAGGGGTTGCCTGACTGCCCCTGTCTGGAGGCGGTCGGGGGGGGTGTTTTTCGGAGCATCTAGCAAGTTGGGAGTCCATTACTACAGATCGCTGGGTGCTCCAAATAATATCCAGAAGTTACTCTATTCCCTTCATGAATCTTCCCCCTCTAGAGAAGCGCCTCCCCTGATGTCCCACCCAATCAGAGGGAGGCTGCGACTTCAGAACTAAAGAAATTGCTAGAAAAAAAGGCCACCCAGCATGTCCCCCCAGGACAGTCCAGGTCAGGCAATTACTCCAGGTTTTTTTTGGTGCCATAAAAGATGGGGGACTTGAAGCCAATTCTCGACCTGTCAACTTTGAACCTGTTCATTGACAAAGAGAAATTCCGGATGGTCATTCTACAATCTATTCTCCCCCTCCTGCAGGAGAACGACTGGATGTGCTCCATAGACCTCAAGGTTGCGTACTACCACATTCTCATGGACAGGCAATCCAGGAGGTTTCTCCGCTTTCGGCTGGGGGCCAGTCATTATCAGTTCAGGGTCCTCCCTTTCGGCCTCACCACAGCCCCCAGGGTGTTCACCAAGGTTATGGCAGTTGTGGCGACCCACCTGAGACTTTAGGAAATTCAGGTCTTTCCATACCTGGATGACTGGCTCCTCACCGCCCCCACCAGGCATCTACTGTGTTCTGCCAGGAATTATTTTTTACTCTTGGCCCGTCACCTAGGCATTGCCATAAATTTCAGGAAGTCGCCTCTTCATCCTGTTCAGCTTCTGGATTTCATAGGGGTCAGAATAGACTCACTTCAGTCTGACAGCGGACAGGCTCCGCATCTTATCACTTCATGTAATAGCGCTTTTACAGTCCCCAGCCCCACCCGTGGAATTAGTCCTGAGAGCCCTAGGATCCATGGCAGCAGCCATCAGCCTTTCACCTCTTGCCCGATTGCACATGAGAGTTCTTCAATGGACCTTTCAGGTCCAATGGTCCTTCCTTCTACATCCATTGGATTCACCGATTCCCCTCAGCAGGGTTTGCAGGGACTCCCTTCTTTGATGGCTTCATTCCGGAGAGCTTTGGGAAGGGAGACCGTTCATGATGCCTCAACCCCAAGCCACAGTGACCACAGATGCTTCTCGCCTGTGGGGGGGCATTGCATGGGCAGAACCGTCCAAGGCACGTGGACCCCTTAGAGACCGTTCTGCATATCAATGTTCTGGAGATGAGGGTGGTGCTTTTAGCATTGCAAGCTCTTCAGGGCCTTCTTCCTCCGGGGACTGTTGCAATTCAGACAGACAACATGGCGGTGGTCTGGTACATCAACAAACAAGGAGGAACCAGGTCTTACCCTCTTTGTCAAGAGGCCATGAGAGTTTGGGAATGGGCGATTTCCACCAACCGTTTTTTGATAGCAACGCACATTCCGGGTCGGTCCAACATTCTGGCGGACAAGCTGAGTCTGTCTATCCTCACACCTTATGAGTGGTCTCTGAATCCCTTAGTAGCAAAACAGATCTTCCTTAGATGGGGTCAGCCTTGCTGCGATCTCTTCGCGTCTCCGAACGCAAAGTGCAGCAAATTTTTTGCTCTAATTCCCCCACTGGGGGAGAGCCCCAGAGACGCTCTAGTTCATGCTTGGCCACCTGGTCGTCTTTATGCTTATCCTCTTCTCCCGCAAATGACAATTTCTACAGAACGCTAGTCGGTTGGGGAGCAAACTGTTCCTCATAGCCCCATTCTGGCCTCGTCAGATCTGGTTCCTGTACCTACGGTCTCGCATCTTAGCTCCTCCTTGGGTCTTAAATCCCATTCCGGATCTGATTTCTCATCCTTTGGGATTGCAAACTTCGAATCTGGATGACCTCAAGCTTACGGCTTGGTTGATCCAGTTCCGTTAGTGGCTAGGACTCCCGGTATCTCATCTCCTGTAAAATCTATCCTGGTAGCGGCATATAAGCCTTCTACCAGGAAGATCTACAACAGTAAATGGAAGCATTTTTCCATCTAGGCCAGACATAGGGATTTGGACCCTTTTACGGCTCCCATTCCAGCAATTCTTGAATTTCTGCCCCACATTTTCCATCAAGGGGCCAGCTGTTCTACTGTGAAGGTTCAGATGGCTGCCAATTCTCATTTCCACATCGGGGACAATCTTGGACCCTTGGCTTCCTCTAAGATATGCAAGACCTTCTTGAAGGGCACTTTTCTGTTAAGACCTCCTGTCAAGAATGCGGTTCCTCCATGGGACCTAACCTTAGTTCTTCAGGCTCTAACTGGCCCACCTTTCGAACCTGCAGCCTCGGTTGACTTAAAGTTCTTATCTTGGAAAACTGCCTTCTTGATTGCAATTACCTCAGCTAGAAGGGTATCTGAACTTCAGGCCCTTTGTACAAAGTCCCCGTATCTGGTCTTCCATAAGGACAGAGTATCTCTCAGGACTAATCCTTCATTCTTGCCTAAAGTGGCCTCCGAGGCTAATATCAATCAAGCCATCAATTTGCCTGTTTTCTTCCCCAACTTTCAGAACAAAGGGGAATACAGACTGCACTTGTTAGATGTGCATAGACAATTGCGATTTTACTTGCACAGGACAGCTGCTACTCGCAAATCAGAGCAACTTTTCGTTTCTTTCACTAAGCCAGTTACAAAAGTCACTCTAACTAGATGGATATCCCACTGCATCTTACACACATATAAAGCTTCCGGTCGGCCAGAACCCTTGGGGGTTCAAGCTCACTCTACCCATTCTATGGCTACCTCTGCAGCATTTTGGTCAAGAGTTCCCTTAGATGACATCTGTTCGGCGACTACTTGGGCTTCTTCTCATACCTTCATCTCACACTACAAGCTGGATCTGATATCCAGAGGGAAGGCAGCCTTTGGCTCTGCAGTGCTCCGGAATATTCTTCCCTGAGGACCTCCCAAGTTTTTTGGTAGCTGGGGACTCTGTACCACAGGTTGCTGATCAAATGAAGTTAACTACTTCAGATAAAGAAGTTATGTACTCACCATAACGTTCCATCTGAGTAGGTAACTTCATTTGTCAGCAACCAACCCCCCTCCTTCTCCCTAACCTGTTTCGTGGTCATCGTCATGACGGAATGTCTTCCTTCTGTTAGGCATCAGCAGATAAAAAACACAAGTGAACCACAGCAAAACGGCTACTTAGCTACTGTTCAAAAATGAAGTCAGTCCATATAAAAGCAAACTTCTTCTTTATTGTAGAACCACGAAATGAGCGCTTTCACGTATCTAAAATACGCTTCATCAGATTTTAATGTACAATGTATCAACTCAGTTTATATAGTATCTGTATTCATATAATTAAGGCAATTAACTTGTTAATTGAATCCATTTGTCTCTAATTGAGCAGCATAACTTTCTGTTTAAAGTTATAAGAGCACTGTTAGATCTATTGTCTCCGTGGTTTGTTGAACCAATATACAATTTAATCTAAATGTCAAACATCATTAATAGTCACTTAAAATACAAAAATATATAGAAGTAAAAATGAGAATATATGCAATATACATCACAAATAAACATTAAAAATCATCATGAAAAGAATCAACCAAAAACCTAGAATAATATTGATAAAACTTAAGACATTTGTCCAAGCCATGTGCCTCATTAATTACCTCTTCTTAGTATCTATTTCTCCCATATTCAATCTAATTGAAATGTGTATATTTATCAAATATCATTTCTACCCAATATACTCATGTATATTAATAAATAAAAACAATGTAGATATAAATATAAAAAATATACATTAATGTATATATCCAAAGTCATGTGTATGTATATGACAGTATGCCTATCCCTAACTATCCATGAGTTTGAATAAATAGAACATGGAGTGTATTGCACATATTCCTTTCATCTCTGTATAAATCTATGTACATATATCCATATATCTATATATTCTATCTACTAAAGTGCATAGTGCAAATCTTGTATATATGTGTTAGTCCCTGGTTGATGGATTTATTCAACACATATTAAACAATCTATAAATATAAAAATGCAACATATGAATATGGGAACCAAGGAACATGTAAAGTGCTCCTTGCAAATCTAATAAAATACAGATATGTAAACAAGAGAAATATAAAGTGCTTCATGCAGACCTTATGTTCATATATAGTGCACCATGTATCATGATTGTCATCTCTCAGATATTAAAGAGGCATATACATATTCAAATATTAAAGACTACTTCTAAATAGTTATATATATATATGTGTACAATATAAATAGGTGTATATGTAGCATGGTCCCTTATCATTGTTAAGTTGGATAACCATGTAGCACAAAATGTATTATATAGTGCTAAGTAAATAATTCATATGGATCAACCCATTGCTAAAAAGAAAAGGGAACTATTCATATGGGAATGTGTGGAGTCCATATGTATATATGTCAAATCCATACATGCCTGCCAGATTATAAATGCATCTATGTAGTCATGAAATTCTAATATTAAAAACATATCATTGTATATACCAACATATAGTTGTGTTGGAATATGCAAATAATCAAATGATGTTTATTATATATCCAGCACCATAGTGTCATTTTAAATATAATGTGGTTCATTAAGTGCCACCATAAATCTTAGAGACAGACCTATATATATAACCATAGTTGTTAACCCTTATCTATAACATAATAGACATCCTATGGACTATCATATACAACCTACATAGACTAACACATGTGGACCAGTGTATCTTTTATATTGGTCTTATCGTAACATAGGTGCCATCGGAACACACTGGTTTAACCCAGGGGGATAGTGTGCTCTCATTCTTAGAATCCAGTATAATTCCTTCTGTTCCAGGATATTTACCACTTCTCCTCCATTTCTATCTTCTTCTATCACCTGTAATATCCTGAATCTGAAAGCATGTGATGTATTCTGCTTTACATGCTTAGCCAATGCATTCGTTTCGTTACTTTTCTTTATGTCGTATATGTGGTTGTATATTCTTTTCCTAAATTCTCTTTTTGTAAGTCCTACATAGAATGCTGTGCAATTTTCACAGTTTGCTAAGTATATAACGTTGCAAGTATTGCAGGAGGCATAGAAACAGGGTTTGAATTCATACTCCAGAGTTGGATGTATAAACTCTTGAACCCTTGTAATAAATTGACACATGCTGCATCTATTACATGCAAAAGTTCCTTTCCTATCTGATACTGGAGATAAATACATCCCTTTCTTGTGCGTCTTGCATAATAACCTTTTCAGGTTTTTGTTGATGTTCTTCGTCTTCCATTGCTGCAGTCCTGACTTGGGTAGTCCGTCGCGTCAGTCAGGGCCCCCATAGAGTATATAAGGCTGGCGTCCCAGCGAGAGGCGCGTGGGCCAGTACGCGTCAATGAGTAATCATCGCGCCGCGCATGACACATATCCAGTCTTTCAATCTTTGCGCCGGTCGATGAGAAAGTTTTTTGAAGTGCAGGTTTACGTAAATAAATATTTAGCCGAACGGAGTTGTTTCAGAGACAACAGAGTTGGCTAAGTACCCGTTAGGGAACTTTTTTTGTTCAAGTATTTTGCGGATGTCAGAAAAATAACTGTATTTCTTTTTGGGAAACAGATACCTCATATACCCTAGGATACCGATATATACCTTACCTTGTTTAGGCCTGAGCACAGCGTTGTTGTTTGCCGCTCTTGTGCTGGGTTTAACAAGCGCACTATTAAAGAGGAGGTTAGACTGTGCCAGGTTGGTGTTTGGGAAGCGTTACCCGATTATAAAATGCCGCGGGATTGCCGAGCGCCCGCTCCCGCGCAAAGCAAGAGATAAAACAGTGAAGCCTAGGGTTGAGAACCGGCAGTCCCGTGGTTCTTTTCTTTTCTCAGTGGAGCCGGAGTTGAGCGGAGGTTCAGCCAGAGTTTCATGGAGTCCTCTACTAGAACAGGATGTGCCTTCTCAGGAGGTGGTGGAGGCTGGCAGGGGCTGAGAGTAGGACTTCTATGAGAGGTGAGGCTTTCAGCTGCAGCTTGGGCTTCTCCTACTTCTTCTCTGTACCTGAGGTTCTAAACATAGAATGAAGATGGATTTGATTACTAAGATTATTATTACTGCCTGATAAGTTCTATGCCGCCTGATAAGAGGCCTAGGGTTTTTCTGAGTTTTTGAGTTTTTTGAATAGTGTCTGGGGGCTTCAGAAATCTGGTGTGGAAGATCCTATAGTGATTCTATTCTGATTCCACTGATCCAGATGCCTCACCACACCTGGAGCGTCTTCTTTTCAGAATTTTTGTTTTCCCAGAGGGAGCACATTCCCAGGGGCCAGTAACTCAGCTCTGACTCCAGGAAAAGGCTTCTGGTTCTTGGGAAAAGTTTTTACCCAGCTCTTGCCTTACCCCAGCATAATGTGGTGAAATGTGGTGGAAGATGTTTTTGCTTGGCCTACTCTGAACCCTGCTCCTGTTAAGCCTGATAGGT
Organism: Protopterus annectens; assembly: GCF_019279795.1. Classification (NCBI taxonomy): domain Eukaryota; kingdom Metazoa; phylum Chordata; order Ceratodontiformes; family Protopteridae; genus Protopterus; species Protopterus annectens. Next base: position 1,834,396,719 of record NC_056726.1, read on the forward strand.
ATTAGGGTGCCCAAGCTCATAATAATTGGCTCTCAGGTCCTAGTTAAGCATAGAAAAAGTTTTAAGAGCCCCTAAGAAAACCTTCAGGTTAAAAATCCCAAAGCCCAAGTCTGTAAAGCGAAGAGGCGCAAAAGGGATGAAAAGGAAGAAGAAGATAGGTGGGGCTTTGGATAGCTGGGAAAGGAAAGTGTATACTGTTAAAAATCTAGAATTACCTTCAGAATTTGATTCTTACCTTCTTTCTTTCAGGAAATTAATCTAAAATAGAGTGGCTGGATCTGGTTCATGTGCTTTTTTGCTTGGTGTGGTTGGTAAAGAGGAACAAGATTTGGTTCAGCATTCTTAACAAGTGAGTAAGCATTCTGGCCAGGCCTGCCTCGAGGCATGCTAGGCATGCCTGGTTGAATGAGCAGTGAGCTCTGTTCTATTTGAAAGGATGTGTTTGTTGAAGGATTGTGTTTTTTGGTGTACTTGTGTGTCTGTGAGGTTTTTGTCGTGAGGATGTTGGAGAGTTGTTGCAAAATGGAGGTGTGGAGCTAGTCTATGCAAACTGTTGTTTACCAAGTTTAGTAAGTTGCAGCCTGTTAAGATTTTGGACATATCCTGCACTTGATTCTCCTAGTAGGGATTGGTCTGTGTAGGTAGGTCTAGGTTAGAGAGTGGGAGCAGCCAGGAGTTCTGGAGTTAGGACTAGGTGTTCCACCTGCTCTGCTAGGGCTTAGGGGACAGGCAGGGAGTTCACCTTACTGAGACCCACTGACCTGTTCAGCCAGCAGCAGCTTAGTCCAAGCGTCTCCACTGCTTTAAGAAGAAGTCTGTCATTAGAAAATCAACTCAAATTTTCCTTTCAGAGGGAAGACTGTCTTGGGTCATCATTTTCACGGGGATTTTTTTATTTCCTTACAATGCCTACTTTGCCCTCCTCTCATGAGAACAGAGGCTCACAAAAAGAACAAATGCAAGCAAGTTTTACAGAGTTGCTTCACCTCTCCTTAGAGGGCCCTTCCAGCAAGAGAGAGAGTTGAGAGGGGCCTAAGTTTTATTCTATTTCCAGTCCCTGTGGGAACAAGGAAGAACAGTTTTATTTGATTTATCGCCTCAACAAAGATTTTTGGACATTCCCAAGTTCAAGATGTTGAAGTTACAACAGCTTACCTCCCTCTGGATAAGATCACTGGATGGTAACTTTAGATCTCAAAGCTGGGCAAAGATCACTGCTGTAGGGAAGTGAAATAGAAAGTTATCAGTTCTTTCAGCTGGAAATTTCAGTCATCTACTGCTCTGCCTTTCTTGAGGTTCTGGCTCTGCTTATAGTTCACCCAGGGATCTCTCCTTCAGTGACTTACTTCATAGGCTTCCATCTGCCTGATTCTGGCCTTGGAAAGGGAGGCCTTCTTCTCAAGGAGGAGAAATCTATATCTTCTACAGCATCTGAATATGTTATAGCAAGAGCTGGAAGACCTTCTGTCTATAAAAGCCATCCTTATAGCACTTTTAAGATGTACTGTGTATTCTGTGCTGAACACAGCAGAGTCTGAATTTTAACAAACAAAGGACAAACAGTCCCGTCTGTCACTAAGATCATTCCTAGCAGCTGGGCAGCCTTTTAGCGGACAATCAAAACAGTAAGGACAGTCCTTCAAGCATTAGGGTTCATGCGATCCTGTGCTGCTTCTCATAAAATGTGCTCAATGTATGAGGAAGCTGGCACGGTGTATTCCTGGTGCTGTCCAATGACATATTCATGTAATTTTTACACAATTATCTCAAATTTTTGTGAATTACCAAAGGAATGTCAGTGGTGGGCCCAGGAATGTCACCTAAACAATTCAAAAGTTCTTTTTGCCCAGGGGCAGTTTTGATTGCCTCGGACAATGCTCGGGTGGAACCCGGACAAGGGCAGTGGATCCAGAGAAGCACCAGCACATATCAACATGGAGGGAGATGTTAGCAGTCATTTGCAGGGCATGCTTTCAAGGAGTTACTTTTTGAGGGCAGGTGTTGATTCACAGCAGCAGCACAACCATCATGTGGTACATCAACAACATCACAATCACAGGGTTTTACTTCTATCAGGAGCGGAGGCGATCTTATGATTCAACACAATAAGCAAACAACTCACTGACAACTAGTTTTTGCACATTCTTTCACTCTATGTTCCTGCCAGGGTGTTAGGCAGAGAGCAGATGTGTTAATGGGGTGGAAACTGGATCTTCATGTATTTCCCAGAAACACACAGTGTCATAGATGTGGAAGACAGAGATCTGTAGAAATTCCCCACATAACCACCAGCTGCCCATTCTCATCCAAAAACTGACAAGTCACGTACACAAAGGGTTGGGATGTCTGATCGAAAAAAGAAAAAACCACCAATTGCACCAAAACTCTATTGTCTTTAGGTTTATCCTTCCTCAGGAGGCTTCAAGGTAGGCCAAGGATGATTTTGATAGCTCCAGGCCTCTTTGGACCTCTATCCACCACTCGGGTACGCAGCTGGTAAAAACAACCCACTTCAACACCTCATGGTCTGGCTCCAGATATCTCTCGCACTGATCATCCTGTGTTATCTCAGAATGGTCTTCATCTGCTGGCTGGCACAGCCTCTCCTCTTCAATCATCTGTTATCTCAGGTCCTTCAACATCTGCAGCAATTAAATGCTTCAATGGAAGCTGAATCTCTAGTACTAGGAAGCTGTAAACACTAAAAAAAGAAGAGTTTTATTTTGGAGGTAAACAAAGAGATGGAAGTTTCAGAGCTGGAAGAAATTTAGTGTGGCTCTTCAATATATTTGAATTTATTATTTTTGATTCTTTTTACTATTAAATTTAATTTTTTTGAGCATGCAGCAATTTGTTTATGTGACCAACCCATTATGTGATTATTTTTTCAGTCCACCTTCTCTTCCAAGCAGTTCATCAGAGGAATTTCAATGTACTACCCCCTTCACCCACTCCTACTTTTCTGTCTCTTGTTCAAGCTTGTTCTGGAAAAACTACCCACTTTTAAGACCCCTGCGTAGAGCTCCTACTCCTGCTTGGATGCTTATTATCTTCTTTTAAATGCCCTCATACTTCTCCTGAGGTCTGCACTACTGAGTAATGTCTGATTTATCATGGAAGTTAGCTTGGTTTTTGGCTATTTCTTCTAATAAAAGGGTGTTAATGTGCCCTTGGCCCTTAATTAAGTCTAACCCTTTTATTAATTTTCTATACATTTTTACCTACATTTTTTTTTTGATTTACTTGTTTCTACAGGTGGTTTCTCACAGATTAGTAGTTTTTTAATAAAACACAGCCTACAGGTTTTTGAATTTACTTGCAGGCAGTTTGTTTTTTTTTCTTTTTTTTTGAGTTCACAGCAATTTTTTTGTTCATTTTAAAAGGGGACTAAGAATTTTGTTGCAGTTTTGCAGGTGGGGGACATTCCATTTTGCATTAGCTACAGAGGGTTCATGGCAGTAGGGCAAACACACTTCATAAGCTGATCGGCTTTGCATTTGCATTTTGTTATTCCCAGGGAGCTAAGAGATTCCAGCTGGGATTAGGCAGCATTCACTAGGGCTACTGCCACTTCCCTAGGCAATTTTCTAAGGGCTGGTAAATTTGGACTGCATGTTTTTGTTAAGCTGCCAGTTCAGTTTTGCTACATTAGTTGTCAGCTCCTGTTGCTTTATACTCTAACCTTAGGGCCCCTTTTCTTTATGCTGTTTTAGGAGTATGTTACAGTTAGTTTTTATACATGCTTAACAGCCTCCTGTACGGCATGCTGGGATTCTACCCATGTTTTTGGTGCAGGGCAATGGGGTGCGAAAGAAGTTACAGGTTGTTTGTACCTGGTGGATATATGGTTGTATATGGTGCTATTGCGGCTGTTATATACCCTCCTGTATGTTTGTGTTCTTTCTGGGTGGTGTAGACCAGAGGACGATATCTCTGACTATATATATATAGATTGTGGTATTACTTATACATGTTTCATTAGGGGTGGTGACGCCGACGGTCAGCCTTCTACTTTTGACACCGACTGCAAAAAAAGACTTGATATATTGAATGATCAGGACGCGAGCAATGGAACGTCAGTCCTATCTGCAGCAATGGGGACAAAACAAACTTTTCTATAAACAAATTTGGGTGTTTCTCCTACCAGTGTCCTTGTTTTCTCATCTATAGTCAATACTGGCCAATGTTGTTCTATGATTTGTGTAATTCTCTTGTTATCATTAGTGTATGTGGTCAAGAATTGTATCTTTTCTTGAAAATTAACCTTGGATCTTTGCTTATTATTATAGAATCTCCACTCCTTTCTCTCTAATATTGGCCTATCTCTATCTCTAAGTGCTTGATCCTTAATTTCACCCACCATTTTCTTATCATAGCCCCTTTGTAGGAACAGTTGTTCCATTGCATCTGCCTCTATCCTGAAATCTGTCTGTTCTTTACACAATTTATTCAGTCTTGTATATTGGCTTTTCACTATGCCTCTAAAGACATGCCTGGGGTGCATGCTATCATAGCTCAACAGAGCATTCTTCCAGCAACTCTTTCTATGGATCTTAGATGTAATTTTTCCTTTCTCTAATTTTAAATTGAGATCCAAGAAATTAATTTCTTTGGAAGAGGCTTCCATAGTGAATCTTAGGAAGCTTGTGGTGCTCTCCATGTACTGTAGCAAGCTAGAAAATTGTTCCTTTGTACCCTCCCATATGATTATGATGTCATCTACAAATCTCGAGTATAGAACTACATTTTTAAACATGTGATGACTAAACAAGTGTTCTCTCTCCCACCAATTCACCACCAAGTTGGCGTAGGTGTTGGCGCAGGGTGTGCCCATGGCAACACCCCACTTCTGAAGGTATGTATGGTTGGAGAATGAGAAAACATTGTTAGAACCATGTCCAGTAGCTGACATATCAATATGCTTTTGTTACTACTGATTTCAGGATAGAATTGCAGTAGTTCTCTGATGCTTTGTATTCCCTGATCGTTGGGGATGCATGTGAAGAGGCTCTGTATATCTAACGTAATAAACATGTGTACCTCAGGAATTAGTTCTATGGCAAGATTATCCAACATTTCCAATAGCTGATAGCTATCTCTTAATATGGTGGGAATCTGATTCATGATGGGTCTCAAACTTTTCTCTATAAAAATAGAAATATTTTGCGTGGCCCATCCTTCACCATCTACTATAGGCCTGAGGGGAGGTGGATATATCCCTTTATGCATCTTGGGCAACGCTTTTATGTGTGGTATTTGTGGAGAACCTATATTAAAGTAGTCATAAAGCTCTTTACTGATTTGACGGCACATCAGCATATCATATATTTCATCCTTAATTCTACTTAATATTCCTTTAAGAGATCCAAGAGAAATTTCCATATATGTGTCTTGATCACTTAACATTAGCAGCATGAGTGCATTGTATTGCTCAGTGTCTAATATTACTATGCCTCCCCCCTTATCAGCGGGTCTAATGATGATCGAGGGTTCTTTTATCAGTGCTTGTAATGATAGTCTCTCATCAGAATTCATGTTAAAATACATGCATTTTCTATTGCCCTGGTAAAAGTAATCATATATACTCTTTTCACATAGTTTTACAAAACATTCCACATGACTTGGCAATGGTGGACAATAGGTACTTTTCTTTCTAAAACATGGAATATCATTCCTATTTGCCTGATTACTATTTCTTTCATTAAAAAACATCAATTTCAAAGCAACTTTATGGCTAAAGACTCTAGTATCAATCAAAATATCTTGGAGGTAACTAGCTTGAGACGGCACAAAAGATAGGCCTTTGTTAAGAAGGCTTGTCTCAGAACTGCTCAAAACATAACTCGACAAATTGAAAAATAACAATAAAGAAGAAGAAACGTCATTTACTGTCTCTGTCTCCGCCGTTGTTGTCCATTGTCTTCCGAGTGGGTTCTTTTCCTTTTCTCCCAGCTCCTGGACCGTTCTCTGAACGTTGCTGGCTTCCTGATGGAGTACGGTAAAAAAAGGGGGGGTGCTGCATGTCGTTTCAAGATTGCCCCAGTGTTGATGGTATTCGGATCTTGTTTCTCTTTGTCTGCCTCTTGGTTAGGTAATGGAGTGGAGGCAGAGACCTGCAGCATCGGATCCACCACTTCCGGCGGAGTAACAAAGGCACTATCTGAATTGTTGGCGTCCTCGACCTGAGTAATGGTTGTATCATGTAGCCTGGTTTCTCATGTGTCATTACTTTCATTGCGCAACATGGGTTCTCTTGCATTCTGCCTTACTGTTTCTTCCTGGTTCGTGCGTCGTGGCCAGATGAACACGTGACCCTCTGCAAAATCTGAGTGGTCACGCTGCAGCTTACGTTGTTTAGTCAATTGCAGTCTATGGCTGTAGGCTTCGATTTGAATGTACAGGGCATCTAGTTTACCCATGCAGAACTCATTATTAAATGTCTCACAAATTTCCTGATGGATTTGATTCGCACTGGATATCAATTCCTGCTCCATTGGCATAAAATGTTCTATCAGTAACTGCATATACTGTCGACTGGTATTTAAATTGATTTCCTGCCATTTTTTTAATAATTCTGGCTGACTGTCGCCATAAGTTGGCATACATAGGACCCTCATACCTCTCGGTATGATGTTAAAGTGCAATGACGCTTCAAGATGCTTGCGTTGCCAGTTGTAACATTGCACTTTGTATAGGGTATTCTCTAGTTGTTTATAGAGCTTATTAAACAAGTCCATATTGCAGTTACCTTGCTCCATATGGGACGTTGATACTCTCCCGAAATCCAGACTCAATAAAGGGTTTGAACCAATGTTAATAATGTCGGACCATCTTTTGGCACCTGCCCTCGACTCCGGATTGTAGTCTAGTTCAATATTTGAATGAGCCATTATGCCAGGTGGAACGGTTAGGAAATATACAACTAAAAAACAGCAAAAACCGTTCACCTGAAGCTGGAACACTTGTCACGAATCAGGAAATGCAGATAAAAAACACAAGTGAACCACAGCAAAACGGCTACTTAGCTACTGTTCAAAAATGAAGTCAGTCCATATAAAAGCAAACTTCTTCTTTATTGTAGAACCACGAAATGAGCGCTTTCACGTATCTAAAATACGCTTCATCAGATTTTAATGTACAATGTATCAACTCAGTTTATATAGTATCTGTATTCCTATAATTAAGGCAATTAACTTGTTAATTGAATCCATTTGTCTCTAATTGAGCAGCATAACTTTCTGTTTAAAGTTATAAGAGCACTGTTAGATCTATTGTCTCCGTGGTTTGTTGAACCAATATACAATTTAATCTAAATGTCAAACATCATTAATAGTCACTTAAAATACAAAAATATATAGAAGTAAAAATGAGAATATATGCAATATACATCACAAATAAACATTAAAAATCATCATGAAAAGAATCAACCAAAAACCTAGAATAATATTGATAAAACTTAAGACATTTGTCCAAGCCATGTGCCTCATTAATTACCTCTTCTTAGTATCTATTTCTCCCATATTCAATCTAATTGAAATGTGTATATTTATCAAATATCATTTCTACCCAATATACTCATGTATATTAATAAATAAAAACAATGTAGATATAAATATAAAAAATATACATTAATGTATATATCCAAAGTCATGTGTATGTATATGACAGTATGCCTATCCCTAACTATCCATGAGTTTGAATAAATAGAACATGGAGTGTATTGCACATATTCCTTTCATCTCTGTATAAATCTATGTACATATATCCATATATCTATATATTCTATCTACTAAAGTGCATAGTGCAAATCTTGTATATATGTGTTAGTCCCTGGTTGATGGATTTATTCAACACATATTAAACAATCTATAAATATAAAAATGCAACATATGAATATGGGAACCAAGGAACATGTAAAGTGCTCCTTGCAAATCTAATAAAATACAGATATGTAAACAAGAGAAATATAAAGTGCTTCATGCAGACCTTATGTTCATATATAGTGCACCATGTATCATGATTGTCATCTCTCAGATATTAAAGAGGCATATACATATTCAAATATTAAAGACTACTTCTAAATAGTTATATATATATATGTACAATATAAATAGGTGTATATGTAGCATGGTCCCTTATCATTGTTAAGTTGGATAACCATGTAGCACAAAATGTATTATATAGTGCTAAGTAAATAATTCATATGGATCAACCCATTGCTAAAAAGAAAAGGGAACTATTCATATGGGAATGTGTGGAGTCCATATGTATATATGTCAAATCCATACATGCCTGCCAGATTATAAATGCATCTATGTAGTCTTGAAATTCTAATATTAAAAACATATCATTGTATATACCAACATATAGTTGTGTTGGAATATGCAAATAATCAAATGATGTTTATTATATATCCAGCACCATAGTGTCATTTTAAATATAATGTGGTTCATTAAGTGCCACCATAAATCTTAGAGACAGACCTATATATATAACCATAGTTGTTAACCCTTATCTATAACATAATAGACATCCTATGGACTATCATATACAACCTACATAGACTAACACATGTGGACCAGTGTATCTTTTAACGTTCCATCTGAGTAGGTAACTTCATTTGTCAGCAACCAACCCCCCTCCTCCTCCCTAACCTGTTTCGTGGTCATCGTCATGACGGAATGTCTTCCTTCTGTTAGGCATCAGGTTAGCGTTTCTCTTTTCGAGTATGGTTTGTCTGTTTGTTGCTGGATAAGTTGGCAAACTCGATCTGAGGACTGGAGGGGGAGGTAGCAGGGTATTATGGGTAAGGGGGAGGAGCTGAGAGCTCGGATCTTTAGCTTGGAAAGCTGCCAGCTTGGATCCGATACCCCCACAGGTTGCTGACAAATGAAGTTACCTACTCAGATGGAACGTTATTTTGAGTACATAACTTCTTTCTCCCTGTATGCATCCTGCTAAATGAAGTATGAGCATAACAAAGCATCCTTGAATGGACATACATGAACTCTTCAATTTATTACAAGATTCAAAAACTGCATCCCTTTGCCATCTTGTCACCAATAAAGTCCACACCCTTAGATAACATGCACAATTGAGTATCCTCCTTGCCATATTGAGGCTTCAACTGCTTGTCTTGCCAGTTTAGGCTCCTCCTCTCCCTAGTAGATCAAGCACTAGAAGAGCTTTCTTCCAGTTCAGAGACTGTTTTCGGTTTGTCAGCTGTCTTATGGCTTCTGCATTGAGCTCTACCATGTTGTCCACTGTACTCATATTTGACATTTGTTTAGTAGGAAAGTCTGACTGAGCCAAAGATTGCCCATTTTCAGTGGAGGTTTAGGGAGAAAAGATCAAAAGTCTTGACTGTGCTAATGCTGCGATAGTCAGTAAGCCTGCACATTTGCCCTCATAGGATGGCCTAGCGTAGTGTGCCTTAAAAAGAAGTTTGGACAGTCCATCATATTTCATATAAGGGGGTCTAGTAATTACAGGACCTGGTTAAATGGTCTAGTGATGTAGTAGTCTCTTACCATTGCTCTCTGAGCCTCTGTTGACTAACTCCAGTTTTTCAACTTCACATCTGAACCCATTTACTGAAGAAGAAATGGGAGACAGCAGTTCACAGCAAGAAGAAAGCAGTCAAGCATCATGTGAGACAGCAATCGGTGGTGTTGCCACTCAGTTTACCCAAGGAATTGACTCTTCTAGCCTACAAGTTGCAGTTCTGTTATCTAAGGCTTCCTTTGGTGGGAGTCCTCTGACTTTGCCGTAGTTCTCAACATTTTTATGGTAGACCATGTATTCACCTTTCAGGTGCCTCTCAGAAATGGTTGTGCTTGGATACCAAGTTATGTATTGTTGGGACAGACCAAAATTCTAGTTCTCAAAGGGGCTGTAATTGCTGTATTTCCTTTGAAAAATATTGATCGTCTTCTGCTTTTAGTTCTGAAAGGAATGAAAGGCTTCCATATGAACCACCAGCTTTATTTGATGTGTGGTACATTTTGTTCCAGACAGTAACTCTACAAAGGTCATTCCTATGTTTGTACTGGGCATTGGTTGCATGTCACAAGGCATGATGTATTCTTTCTGGCACATTATTTTTTGGAACTTGCGTAGGACATTCCTTATTGTGTGTGGGTATGCATAGTTTTCAATGCAGACTGCAGTTGTTTTGTCGTTACTCTGTACCTAGAGTGTTTACTAAGGTATTAACCAACTGACTGAAGCATTGCAAGAGAAGTATATTTTGTATTTCACTAACATCCCTCGCTAGTTGATTCCTGCTGGCATTCCTGGAGTGGATAATCAAGTGGTTGCATCTCTTGTGTGGGGAGAGGTGACCATAAAGTGGAAGAAGGCCTGTCTGATTCTATCACAGAGGGTTACCTTCACCTTTGTGGATTTGGAAGTCTCCACTGTTGGTCATTCCTGCTTATTGAAAGGGCCCTGATGTTCTTAAACTTAGCAGCCTGAGAGAGGACACTGTGGTGGGTCCAGGCTCTGACACTATTCTCTGTTCTGGAATTGAAGGCTGCTTTGTTCTTATAGACATTTGCTGTGTCTGAGATGCTAGTGGCTACAGTGTCACTGTATGCTGATATATCTGTTGTACCTTATGTTCTGTAATGGGTCTCCCCTTTTATATCAGAAGCCATTGCAGTTGCTGATGATGTATAGGCCAGTCTCACCTTCATTTTTACGTAAGGGTCCCACTTGATAATATTTGTGCAGCAGCTATATGGGCTACTCCTCACACTTTTATTGCACATTACAAATTGGATTTAGCTTCCAGGGCTAGAGCATCTTTTGGCTACACGGTGCTTTGGAGTATTTTCCAATGAGCCACCCAAGAATAAGGTGCTAGGGACGCTTTCCCACACATAAAAATGAAAGTGAGATTGGACTACACAACATAAAGAAGTTATGTACTCACCATAATGTTCCATGCTGGTAGTCTATCTCACCCTTCATTTTTACCAACCTGCCCTTCTGCCCCCATCCTGGAAGAATGAGCCAAAGGATGCTCTAGCCCTGGAAGCTAAATCCAATTTGTAATGTGTAATAAAAGTGTGAGGGGTAGCCCACGTAGCTGCTGCACAAATATTATCAAGTTGGGACCCTTACATAAAAATGAAGGGTGAGATAGACTACCAACATGGAACATTATGGTGGCACATTATGGTGAGTACATAACTTCTTTTTTCAGTGACATGTTAACCTGTGCAATAAAAGAAAGGGTAGGGAACCACATTGGTGAGTTTGGAGTTTCATGTAGTACACCTGTCCTCATGACTGCAGGGAGGTGATGCATCTCATTCAGTCAACCATGCACAAAAACAGCACTGCCTCATCAGTTCATGTTCCAGGCAAAATGAACATGTTGGCAAACTAGCTTCTTTGACACTTCTGGCGATGCAGATTCAGAAGATGCTCCCAGCTCAGATTTTCTGGAAGTGGGTATGCTTCACAGCCTGTCACCTGGGGAGCCCTTTTCTTCCCCTGTTATGACCCATGCAACATGTTAAGGGTGAGTTTGCAGTAGATATGTTCCCCATTTCATGACGAGGGAGATTTATGTACAACTTTCCATTTGCCTGAATTCCACACTTCATTACAGAATTTAGAGGCTAGGACCCACCAAAACTTGTGTTCATCAGATCTTATTATTCAAACTGTCAGGCCACTGGAGGTAAAGGGGACCCTCTCAGTTCTAGCGAGTGAGGGGGATTTCCTGAAAGCTAGTGCAGCAACCAACTTCTCCTTGGGGTCTGGTTATTTAGGCCCTCTAATCCTGCCATATTTTCCAGGTAGGGTGTCAGAAGTGATTGACATGGCCAGTAATCCTGCCCAAAAGATGTACTTTGCCAAATGGAATAGGTTAATTTGGGTGGCGCTAACAACGCAAGCAGACTTGGCATAAGCAGCACTAAACTTCTTCCCCCTGAAGAACTACGCAACACAAGAAATCTGGAAAAAGTCAAAATTTATTTGGGGGGGACAAAATGCCCCAAACCAGGGGCACATTTTAAACATTGCTTGTATAATCTTAGAAAAGTTACTAGAATAAAATGTTTTGTGTTACCATGCATTTTCTGAAAGATAGGAAGACAAACTTAAAATGGCTATCACTATTTAGTGAATTCAGTTAACTTCAACTTTTCACTAATTTGCCAGAAAACCACAAGTTTTAAGAGGAATAGACCAAAAGTATGAGACAAACATTCTGTAAACTTTGGACAGTTGAGACCTATGGTTATCTCCTTGAATCACAAGGGGTGGTGGTGGTGGTGGTATGGGTAAAGACTTTAGGCTCTTGCTCCCTGTACCCAAGGTACAGGGTTTGAGTCTGAATAACAACTAGCAATTAAGTAAACAATTGGCTGTTAAGTAAATAAGTCCTACAGATGCAAACATTGAAGCAGCACAGTGCAAGTAAGTACTACAAATGAAAGCATTGAAACATGTCAGTAAACAATAGGTACTACAAATTGAAGCAGCACAGTACAAGTATATGAAAAATGCATCATAGCAGTAGCACAGAATGTTAAGTAAAAGCGTGTGAAAAATGCATCATGAAAGCAGCAGCACAGACTAAGCAAAAGCTGAAAGTACGTCAACTGCCATGAAAGCTTAGGAAAAGCTCTAGCTCTCACACATCTCTGCTGTGGAAATTAGCTGTTAAAAAGTATTCTGCCACACACACAGTATAAATAAACCATTAAAACCGATGCCGTTAAAGTCTCCATTTAATTAAACGCACTGTTCAAGCTGTGGAAGCAAATTAGCTGTTAGAAAAATAGTTGCAACCATTGAAGCTGTTAAAAACTTCAGTTCAGCTGTGGAAATGAAAGTTCACACATCTCGTTCGGCTAATCGGCTGTGGAAATTGCCTGTTTAAAAAAAAAAAAAAAGTCCTCATTCGGCTGTGGAAATGAAAGCTGTAGCTTTGCCTGGCTGTTAGCTGTTTAAAATTATGAAATATTCTTCTGCCACATACAAAGTGCGTTAACTGTTAAATATGTTCCTACAGCTGGTCGTTACTTCTAAGTGTGTACTGTTAGCTATTAAAAAGTCTTTGTTAAAATAAAAGAGAAGTACAGTTTTTTTATTGCTTGGAGGAGCCCTGCTATTACATTTGGAGGAATTCAAATGCAGTTACTCGCATGCTATGGCCATTACATTTCACCTGGAGGAATTCAAATGCAGCTGCTCACATGCTGTGGCCAGAAACAAAGTTCATTGAATTCCTCCAGCCTTCAGCCAATTTCGACAGGGTGGCAGGCTGTTCACCGAGCTGACTTCATTGCGCACACCACTGCACATGATTACTTCAGCTAAAAACAAAAACAGTAAAAAACCTGGGAAATTTGGAAATTATGGGGTGCCACTCATGAATCGTGGCACCCCATTGTTTGGACCTCAAAACCAGAAAAAAATGAGAAATTTGGTATGGTTGAGAGGTATGCATCTCCTCTATAGGATCTTGACCCATATGATTGACAGGCTTGCCAATAATTATTTGAACCCACAGAGTTAGTAGCACTGAAGCTGATTCTTTGCAAAATGCCTTCCCTAGAGGCCATCAGTTTTGCTGATGGGTATCTGTGTGCTTCAAGCCCTGAAACATGAGTAACCTTCATTGACTTTTCACAAGGGTCAGGCATGCTTTAGGACCAGACAACATTTCCTCCAATAAGTGCTGTCAGAATTGTTGGACTACTGAGTTCATCATCTGGTTGCCTTTGTGGTGGAGAAAGCCAGAGGAGAAAGATTCCTTCACACTCTGGATGTGCACTACCACCTCTGGATTTACCTGAATCAGGTGCATGAGTTGAAAATGGAATCTGGCATTAATCTTCTTTGCTGCAGGGTTGACAAGATTCGTAATTACCAAGCAAGCTATTTCTCAAATGGATTATTAACTGCATTATTGTTTTCCATCATGCACCTCAGTGGCTCTTAGGAGAAAGCTGTTGTCACTGGCACTGCACCAGTTGCATTGCTGCTTGATTAAGTCACACTTGCATGCAAGTACTAGGCTAGCTGCCATTGTGGGACATTTTAAGCCTAGCCAGTTTCTATTTTTGTGCTCAAAATAACCTATCCCATTTTGTTAGAGATTGGCCTTAACCATCCCATGACTGTTGGTTATATATTACCGCTAATAAGAATAACGGATTATTCCAAAGATAATTTAAGAGGACCATGCATAGGATATAGCATTTAGGAGTTGCTGCTGCCCAGTGGAAATACAGGGTGTAGTCCTGGGATAAATATTCTTTCCCATCCATGGATCCAAGTTGCGCTTGAATGTGGACAGGAGTGAACTTTGTTTAATGTGAACGGGGAGTCCATTCCAAAGCAGTGTTATCCTCTGTAAGATGTACATGTTTTTTTCAAACCATTCTGTTGATGCAGAAGTTTAGATCTCTAGACAGAGTATTTCTGATGCTATTGGATTTGCAAATGTGCAGTAAATCCATTAGTATTGGGTCAGAGGATACCTTGAATGCCAGACGCAGATCGCCTCTTAGCAGTCTTATGTCCAGAAGATAACCTCGAAAGACTTGGTGAGCTTTTCCTTGTGGCATTTTTTTTGGCTGCTTTAATTGTGGTGGTTTTTACTTGTTCAGATTCAGCCAGTGATAATTAAGGAGGGCCCCCACTCATATGTAATCATATATTATTAAATATCAGTTGCTATACAGGAAAGGATCAGATCTCCCCTTGGTAAGTCCCAAATAACCTTCATCACCCCTTCTGCATTTAGGTGGCACCTCCATCACAGTAGCTAGTATTGGCATTCCTGGGCAAGTATGCATAGTATATACTTCTAAACAGTAATGAAGTATCATTATTTATTTTGCTTTACAGGATGTTTGCTTACCTAGTGGTTGGGTTGGGCAGACTGACCTTAGTAACTGAGTGCAACAAGTATTGATGTAACAGTGACATGCAGCAGAATAGGTTTCTTGGTTGTGTGTATGAAGAAAATAAATGTAAAATTGGAACTGAAGAAGATAAACCCAGCCCAAGACCCACCAGAGAGGATGCAAAACAGTGAAATAATGGCTTTCTAGTGAAAGTGCATTGTTTTGTGATTGACCTTCAAATGTGTGATCGCGCAATATTTCATACACTTTGACCATGGGCAATGGCCATAGTTACAGAACTTGCTAAAAACACTGTTTGCATGGGGTAAACCCCTCTGTGACTAAACTTGTGCTACTTCTCGATGCTGCAAATCTGTGAACACTGCATTTCAGGGAAGAGGGAAATCCCCGGGATACCACATTCTTGATCTTCAAAATACAAATCCTGACATTATCACTTTAGTGATAACATGCAAGAACATTGATCACTGATGTGAGTTACACTCTTGGCATCCTGAAGTGACAGTTAACATTTCATTCATTGAACAGAGGGTGGTCTTCATTTACCACTCATCAAAATTTGCCAGGAGCTGCACAAAAAAATGCAAAAAGGGGTAGGCCGTATAATATATTTTTACATGGGGCTATGCTGCCCTGCACCTACACCTGCTTACCATGCATGTTATATCTGAGGATGCAATACCTTTGAGGACAGGGAACATTTTGTTTTACTTGGTTAAAAGAAATTTTCCAGATTCTAAGTGCAATCTCAAACGCATACGTTCCAAGTGTGTCATGTCAAAACGATTAATAAGTAAGGCACAGAGACAGGAAATATGGTCTAATGTCCAAGATGTCTGTATTCAAATTGAATTCTGTAGAGTATGTGTGCAGTATAATCTGCTAATCGATTAAACTTGCTTATTGTTTTAAGGTACATAACCCACTGTCTAACTTCCCTGTAAATATATGTGTACATACATATACAGCACATATGCACACTAGCATGCGTTATGTTGCACTGACCACTTCAAAGTTGACCTTAAATCTTCTCTGCATGGCCTCAAGTATTTATATCAAAATCAAACATTTCAACACACACAAACGTTTCAATAAACTAACATCTGTCCTTAAAATCACATTTCACTTTGGAGCAATCATGACTCTGGCTTCTTCTGCAATGTACCATAGCTGCAGAATTTAACAGGATTCTGCATTGGATGTCTTGTCTTTGTTTTGGAATTAGTCTTCCTGTACTACAATTTCTTTAGTTAGCATGACCTAAAGTTCTCTGCAGCTCTTGACTACTTTTCACTGTGTTTATTTTCATGTGACAGACTAGTTATGGTACTTCCATTAGCTCATCTTTTTTGCAGCTTGAATTTCAGCACATTTGTCATGAATTCTTCTGTACAGCTTGCTGGTTCCCCTACAAACCCCATAGGCTATAATTGCAGCTGTTATACTAACAACTTCAGCTTCAGACTGAAGACTTTCCCCATGGAGTTTAGATTCTTGCTTTATCTCTAGTCTGTAAATTTGGCAGTGTCCTTCAGTACCTGTCATAACAATATTTCTGTCTCCTGATTTCTTTCCAGTATTTTCTTTATTTTGTATTGACTTCATTTTAGGCATCAGTAATATAGTTGTAGTAGGTAGGCTGCATTTCAAACTTTGTCCCTCAATTGACTTGGTGAGACATTAAGTATTTGCAGTAGAGTTTTGTATTACAAAATTACAAGATAGCAGTCCTCATAGAATTTGCTAGCGCTGTTTCATGAGATTTTTTTCATTGTATACATTACAGTTGTTCCCAATTTTGCAGAACATCCCTGATTTTGCCCTTTCCTTCATAAAATTTTTGATTTTCTTGCAAATTTAGAGTGTAATAAGTCTTATTTTTCTGAAAGTGCATGTTGGTGCAAGACCTGTTATTGTATTAACTTTTAAAATGAATTACAGTAATATTAAAGATGGTCACTGATTTTAGACTTTGATTCCTCATTTGTCCGTAATTCTTGATCAAACAGCAAGCGTATACTTCCCTATATAATTATTTTCACTTTTTATTCTACTGTGTATAGTGTGACCTTGCTTTTATAGCGTGAGTTTCCAGTCATGCATAATTCTGAATTCCTGAGTGCATATTCTGGACTGCATTCTGATATGACTGCATCAAGTATACCTTGTCTTGAGAATACAACACATTAAAATAATTGCACTTGTCTCATAGATTGGTTATTTCACTGAAATTATGACACACACAGATGAACTATAACTAATCTTTGTCCTGTGTTCTCCATAGCTGGTCTGGAACTGGGTATGCTGTCATCTTATTTTAGGATTTTTTGGTATGCATTGCATATGGTATTGGCCTGCACTTTTTGTTATGGAGTCAACATACCTGGCTGAAACATTATTTTTGCTATTTTGTTGCATCTTACACTTCACAGGTATGACTCGTTTAAAGTGTGAAGCATTTGTTTTCCAAGTTGACTGGGAACTGTTATTTTCACAGCTTGAATATTGAGCTCTGAATGCAGTTTATTTCTTCCATGAAATAAAAATAAGACATTTCTTACTCGTGATTTTTGCTCAGAACAGCATTTAATTGCAGCATCTTTCATTAAATGTATCTTTGAGTCAATAAGGGAAACCTAATATCTAAAAGTATTTTTTTCTCTCTTTAGTAACTGTGGTATTACCAAACTATTCTCTGCTTCTGTTTTCCTGTGGTAAATGTGCAGCACTTAGTGTATTTATGTGTAGTTAATTAACTATTCATGTTAGTTTTCAATTTTACATCAGTAGATAAAGTAATGTGCAGTCTTGGAGGTTGTAGAGTAATATTTTGAATGTGTTTTGTAAGGCTAATGATGTTTCACCTGTTGGAGTTGCTCTCATCCATACATATTTCTAATGGTCTCTTTTCTGACTGAGCGTGTCTGTTTTTTGTCTGTAAATGCTCTTGAGCTTTGAGTTACTTTGCAGTTGGTCTGCTTTTTAAGATCACAGCTCCTGTACAGTTCTCACTGGTCTTTGTGTTAACACAACTGGCTTATTCGCCTGAGTATTTTAGTGCTAGAGCATTTGTAACTAGTTCCTTGAGCATATCAAAACATTTCCTATTTATAGCTCCATTTCTATATTACATCCTGGTGTCAGAGGCATAGTTATCTCAGACATATTAAGTACATATTTTGGAAGATAATGTTAGTACTAGATGCATCAGTAATGCATGTCTTCTTAACTTGGCATTTGCACAATTGGTTGTATTTTCATGAATAAGGTTTCAGACTCATGGTGTTTGAATACTACCCATACATTTCAGATGTGATAGTTTTGTTTTGTATTTTTCCCATGTAGCTTGAAGTTGTTGTTTTAACATATTAGTAAATTTATAAGTTTCTTGTCATGTTTTCATGAATGACCCCATATTCATGAGATCTGTTTACAGTTCATTCCAAGCCTTTGTTTACTAGGACAACAGCTTTTTGTGACACGTAGTGCTGACAAAGTATATGAGAACCCAAAGAATATGTATTTTCCTAAAGGCATAGTAAATGTATCCTGTTTAGAGCTTTGTCCATTTAGCCTTATCTGCTGAAACCATGTTTTGCATCTGGTAGAGAGCGACTTAACTTTTGTCATTCTTGAACACTTCTTTAACTGTAAGCATTAGGTAAAGCTGCCCTTAATCACTTTATTTAGATCTTGTGAAGCAGTAGAAATATGTTGTCTTTCTCAATAACTGACCATATTATTCACCTCTTCTCTTGGCTGTAATTGATTCTTAATGAAGTTTTGCATTATTTTCCGTTCCTTTTTATTTCTGTGTGCAGGTACTGTTCTGTAAATATGTATCATTGGTACTGCATCAGTTTTGTGATTTCTTTAGCTTGTAAACAAATCCACATATTAGTGCAGGGTGATATTGCTGTAACCATTTGTAGCTTTTCATGTGTTTACAACTCATAATATTAGGATAATTTACTTTAAGTGCAGCTATTTCAGAACAAAGTCTGTATTTCTTACCAACTTGACAGCTGTTTTTAACCCATTTTGCGGCATGGTGGCCAGAAGTTCACAGTGTGCCCACAACTCGATTATGCGTTTTCCAGCCGCAAGACTTTAAAATTAATTTCTGCTAAGATATTACACTCTGCACCTTACCAAATTTAAATTCCACATACATGACCTTGTCTGCTTCAGCATTCATCCTTGCATACCTGTTTCACTGTTTCAGATACATGTCAAGATTTCATGGTGTTGGGTCTTCTCAGCAGTATATTTAAGCAGTTCATTTTATTTCTGAACAAAATCATGCACGTTAATTTGAACATTTTTTCCATTTTCTCATTTTAGAGAATTGTCTTTTCCTAACATATTGATTGATTAAAAGCAAGATCGTTGCCCCCGTCATGCTTATTGGCGCATTTTCTGCTGTCTTGAATTACAATAATGCATATGGTTTTGTCTTGGATCTCCATGTTACTTGTATCTATATATTCTCATTTTTACCGTATTATTGACATACGTTTTTATACATGCATTGTTTCAGTTCATTTTTACTATGCCGTTGGCTTTCACACATCCATGGCTTTTGGTAAGGGTCAGGTTGGTTTCTCTTAAAAAAAAATCTTGTCAGTAGTTTCAGATTTTCTCATACTACACAGAGTCCTGTATTATACCAAATTCAGCTTTTGGCGTGGTCATTATGGTAATAAGTGCATCTGCAGTCTCTGTTAGGACCTTTTGTTCTTGTGAGGAATAATTGTCAAAGTTTCTTTTGGGGTGACAGTTATTAAATATATCTTTAAATACTGCTGTTTGATTTCTCCAGGAAAGTAAAATAGTTAAATACTTTGACTTCCCTACTAACATGCAGGAATGTAGCACACTGAAAATCATCTGACTTTAAACTTTCCTGATAGTTTTCAATATTCAGCCAAATTTCCTTCTGCAAAAAAAAAAAAAAAAAAATCATCTCTGGAGGGTGCATTTCAGCCATTTGATATTCCTGTAGGTTAAAAGATGTTCATTGTTGAAAGCTAATCTATTTATGTACTATTATTGCAAAATCATCTCTGGAGGGTGCATTTCAGCCATTTAATATTCCTGTAGGTTAAAAGATGTTCATTGTTGAAAGCTAATCTATTTATGTACTATTATTGCTTTTCTGGGTTTTTTATCGCTTTTGACACCACAAGACTTTTATGTCCATTTTTATAACATTTCAAATCATATCATCCCTTTATAGCTAACTACTTTGCACCTCCCACAACATAACCCTCCCCCTCCTGTCTCACTCCATAACAGACTATACCTCAACCCACTTGCTGCTTCAACAAAATATTCTAATTTCACCCCCCCCCCCCACTAGTACTAGCTGGTACACACTATTATCCACTATCTAATAGACCAAAAAACTGTACTCCTGTGTATTTTATTAACTAAAAACACCCTACAATATGTACTCCAAGAGTAAAATCTATGCATTTCTAACTATACATCCATCCTATTACTGCCTTTCCTACTCCTCCTCATTATACTCACATCACTTAACATCCACTTACACTCCAAACATATCTCCCCTACAAACCCATATTGCTGTAGCCATATAAATAATCACCAAACCTTCACCATTTTTCTGTCTATCTTCTCATTAAATACTCCCTTACCACAAATACACTTACCTAACACCCAACTCACCCCTACCAAACACAAAACCAAATACTAAACCCCCCACTGCTAATATGCTCAAACTCATCTACCTCCCCAAAAACATTCTCTTAGCTGGATACATTCATCCAAACCCTAGTCCAAAGCACTCCACTGCTAGCCCTTCTAACCCCAAGGTTAATAATCACCCAAGCATCTTTCCTTCTATTCAATAAACACTAGGAGTATTCTGAACAAAGTAAGTGAACTACATGCTTGGATCTCCCACCATACTCCTGATATCCTTGTTCTGACTGAAACCTGGTTGAAATCTCAACACCCAAACATGGAGATCTTGCCCTCTGGCTATAGCATACATCATCTAGATTGACCAAAAAGGAAAGGTGAAGGCGTTGCTATCCTACACTCTAACCACCTTACCATTTCTAACTCTACTTTTACATCCCAAGCCTTCTCCCCAGCTAACATTTTGTCTGTAAACCTAAATATTAATAGCCATTCCACTATCACCATTGTAGTGGTTTACATTCCACTAGGTGATAATATCCCCTACTGGAAAATATGCTTGCTCGCATCTCCCAACACATCCCAAATAAAACCATCATTCTTGAGGATGTCAACAATAACTGGCTATCTCTCCTCTCAAAACTCCTCAACACCTTAATCTCTATGGCTTTACTCAACTCCTCTCTAAGCCCACTTATTTCAATAACTCCCATAAGCCTCCTCTCCCCTTGACTGGAATCTTGTCTCTCACCCTTCCAAATACCATAACCCTGAAGTGCTACAATTCCCCAAGTAATCATTGTCCAGTAAAAATACTAAGATACACATCCCATCAAGCTAAATCTCAAAGGTTTATCAAACACAGACAACTAACAAACTTTAATCCTGAAACTTTCAAATCTTTACTATCAAAAGTGAACTGGAATCCCTTAACTACTCCCTTTGGATGAAGCTGTCCACTTTTTTTAACTCCACTTTTCTTAGTATTTTAAATTCTGTGGCACCCCTTAGAACAGTCTGCATAAAGTCTAACATAGCCCCATGGCTGACCATAAACACATGTGCACTACTAAAAAATAAAGACAGAGCATGGAAAATTTGGACTAAAACTAAAGATCAACCAGACCTCCAGAAATATAAAGAACTTGGAAATCTTGCCAAAAGTCACATAAATGTAAGAAAAACTTCTGTAATAATCCATCTTCGACCTTTATATCCAATCCTAAATAGTTTTGGCACTCTGTAAATCAAATACTATACCCAGGTACGCAAGTCTCCCCTAACCCTCATCCTGACAAAACATGAGGAAACTGCCTCCATATTTAACAAGTACTTTATAGACTCAATATCCAAATTACTAAATCAAGACACAAACCATCCCACCAACAACAATAGACCTAATAGCTCAAACTCTTCCATCAGTAGTAACCCTAACACTACCTTCTCCCTCAAACCTGTCTCCACTAACTATATTAAAACTCTATCTAAATTAAAACATTGCGCCACATCCTTGACAACATTCCCTCCGCATTCCTTCAGGGTGCTGCTGATGTTCTTGCTTTCCCAGTTTCTATTCTAATAAACTGCTCTATTATGGAATCCACAGTCCCTTCCATCTGGAAGCAATTTTACACCCTTCCAATACACAATGGAGGAAACTCCACAGATATAACTAATTTTAAACCCATAGCCATACTCTCACCACTCTCCAAAATTCTGGAAAAATGTATACACAATCAAGTCTTACACTACCTTATGCAAGAAAATCTACTCACACCTACCCAACATGGCTTTCGCCCCATGCACAGCACTACTACAGCTCGCCTGTCTTTCCTAAACTCTGTATCACTAGCTCGAGACAGTAACAAACTTATTTCCTGTCTCTTCATTGACTGCTCTAAAGCCTTTGATACAGTCTCTCATAAACAACTTCTCCTTAAACTAGCAAACTTACACTTCTCTCCATCCACCATATCTTGGTTTAACAGCTATCTCTCTGATAGACTCCAATCAGTCAAATGGCACTCAGCTTTCTCCCCTCTTCTTCCTGTTAAACCGGGTGTTCCACATGGCTCCATCCTTGGGCCCCTTCTTTTTAACATCTTTACCAACCTTCTCTACTCTTCCTGTCCTGGATCCTCACTGATACAATATGCAGATGATTCTACACTTATCACCATTGCTGAATCACGACTCAACTAAAATCAGACACACATTCCTCTCTTAACTCTAGAAAACTGGCACCTGAAAACCAACTTATCCTTAATCCAAAAAAAAACAAAACAAATTACTACTCTCTCCCTAAAAACCTTAACCACATAAAGTCTTCCTTCTCCATACTGTCACAAAATAATACTCAAATACAGGTGGACACCAGTACAAAACTCTTAGGTGTTATGATGATAGATTAACAAGTCAGTAATTGTATCCGAAAAACACATCTCAAGCTAGGTCCTCTATAGAAACAAAAAAATATCTTACCAACACAGCAAAATTAACCCTTTCAAATGACTACCTCTTGACCACTTTACTTTATAGTTCCCAAATTCTCACTAGCCTCAACACTGGACTACTAAACAAGTTAGAAACAACACAGGATTGCCAGATTTGCTGCCCAAAATTCTTACGAATCCCATCACTCTGTCTCACTAAAATAACTAAATTGGCTAGAATTACCTAACCTGCTTTGGTATAATCAGTTTCAGATTATTCATTCCATTCTCTACAAACCCTCTTTCTGTCCAACTATCTCTAATCTCTCATTACCTACCCACTAGATTACTCTGCAGTTCTGAACAAGGCCTACTAAAAATCTACAAGTAAGGACCAAAGTGAGTCACCTAGTCTATAGCTTTAACCCTTCCAAGGCCTGGAATAGCCTACCACTAGATCTAAGATCCCTTGAACATCCCAATCCATTCAAAACCGCTGCAAAAAATACCTTCATGAAAAATGGACTTGCCAATGTAATTATCCCCCGTAAACACTCCCCTATAACCTTCTACTTCTCTCTTCCTTCCCTTCAATAAACAAACTTAATACTTTATCTTCTCCTCTTTGTACATCACTGTACAAACATAACTAGTAAAATATTTATGCAACTATTATGTATATAATATGTATTTATGAATGTATCCCTCTGATGAATGTATTTCTATGTATTTCACTTGCCACAGTTTAATGTATGACACTGTAATGCAGTAATGTGTGGTACTGATGAATGTAATGTGTGGCACTGTAATGCAGTCATCTGTGGTACTGATGAATGTATTTCTATATGTATTTAATATGTAAAATTTCTATTTTCTGTTGGAGCTTTTCTCCTCAGGTCTCTGCTGAAAATGGGCATTTGTAGCCCAATCGGACAAACCCGGTCAACAAATATAAAATAAATAAATGAAAATAGTTAATTATTTTATGAAATATATATTCTTCTGTATTATTTATTTATTATTTATTTAACATTTGTTTACTGAGAAAGTCTGACTGGGACAGACCCCATTTTCAGCAGAGGCACATCGAGAAATGCTCCAGATGCATGTCTTTGGAATGTGGGAGGAAACCAGAGCACCCATAGGCAACCCACGAGAATGCAAGGAAGACATGCAGTCTCCACACAGAAGCAACCCAGTTGAGAATCGAACGAGAGAAACTCTTACTGTGGAACCGCAATACTAACCACTGCAGCACTGCTCAACCCAATGTATGCTCAGTGTTTTTGTTTCATTTTTTGTATACAAATAGTAATGAACAGATTTCTGCTTTTTTTTCCTCCACCCTCTGATGATCCAAATATCACTTTTATATATCTATGTAACAAAACCTGCTAAGCAGTTTAAACTTTATTGAATGTAGAGCAAGGTAATATTAAAAAAAAAAACAGGACTATGTTAAAAGATGAGTGCAGAAAAGTGTGGGCAAAATGTAAAATATCTGCTGTTTGAATAAATGATATTGAGAAGAAAGTGCCATGTGCTGCAGATCACTTCTCTTAGAATTTACTGTGAACTTCATTTGTTTTGATTGACATGAGTACTTCTTGAAGTTGGTATTCAGTCCAGTAGGTGTTTTGTACTGTCATTGTATTGACTCTGTGAGTTAGCTGTCATTCATGCACAAGATATGTAGTTATAAAGAACGACTGTTGTAATATTTTTCAGGATCATTATTTTGGGTAGTTTTTAGTTATGGTTACATGCATCAACAGAAAAAGGCACATCAGATCCACCGTAAAGAAAGCATTTTAATTGCACACTAGTTGCAGTAGACTGTAAAGTCCTGTCTCCTTGTTGTGGTAATCTCTCTTATGTGTGTTTTTAGTGCAGTTGATATTTCATATTTTTATTGTAGTTGAATTAGAAAAATGTAATCTTTTTCACTGCTAGAATCAAATGGTATTGAAGCAGCTATTTAAAACACAAATGTTGTGTAGTCCAATCTCACCTTCATTTTTACGTATGGGTTCGGAGCCGATTTATAAGCTTGAAGACTTCTGTCTGGCTCATGGCTAAACAGGTATCCCATAGTGCACCAGTACAAACCCCAGATCTCATTTACCATGCCGACGAGTTCGGTTGTACTTCTCTTGGCTCTGGCTAAGTGTTAACTTTTTTCTTGCTTACATTGTGTTCAAAGATATATTAGTTTAGTACAATTGTTGCATTAGTACTTGTTAGTGTAGGTTCTTATTCTTAGGTAATTAGCTCTTTGCGCCCTTTGGTGCAAGCATGGGCCTGTTAATGTTAATTTGCTTTGTGGTATCCTGTGTACCAGTTTCTTAGTGTGGCTAGCTTATTACCGCTAGTGGTTTTTTGGTTTTCCAGTCTACAATTTCGTAGAGCAGTTTTGGTTTTTGGCAGTTATCCGCTGGTGTTCTTTCCTACGGTTGTGGATTTTGTTCAAAACTCCAGTTCCAACTTACTCTGTTAACCTTGAATCTGTTAAAGATTTTTTCTGTGTGAAAGGTTTTTCTGTGTGTGTGAATTTTTGCTGGTCTGTTTAAGTTAGAAGACCTAGCTGTCCCTTTCCTGTCTGGACTAGGCCGTTGTAGTTGGAGGACCTAGTCCTCATGGTGTCTCTTCCTCCTTCAGGGCTAGGCCCATTTAAGTTAGAGGACCTAGTCCTCTCTTTTACTTTTCTTCTCTTTCCTGTCATCTGTGTGTATGTCTAAAGAGGTTAAGGAACACAAGCCTTCAGGCTTCAAGAAATGCATGAAGTGCTCCCAAAAAATGTCATTGATGGATGGTCATGGTCTGTGTGTCTATTGCTTAGGGGCCATCCATTTGCAAGATACTTGCTTGTCCTGTCTTGCCTTCTCCTCTAGAGTGTTACAGAAGAGAAGGAACAAGCTAATTCTAAAGGGTCTGTTAAAGCCTTCTTTGAGGAAACCTTGTCTAGCTCTTCCTCTTCTTCCAAGTCCACTAAATCTGCAAAGTCTAAGTCTTTGAAAAGACCTTCTCTGGCACCAGCTGGTGTCTCGGAGCTGCCCCCTAAAGTGGCAAAAATCGGCCTTATTGGCTCCACTGCCTTCGGAGCAAACTGAGAGAAACATTGTGGTGACAGGGTCGGATCCTGGTTTGTTGGAGCCGACCACTGAATTTATGGAACCTGTTATTCCTCCAAGATCAAGATCCCCGATTACGTCCTCCAGGTCTTCCAGGAGCCTTTCGGCTGAAGATGTGGAGAGGGTGGTCCTGAGACTGCTGAAGTCATCTGCTCTATCTAAATTGTTGACTGTGACCCAGTCTGTTCTGGAGCCTATGAAGCCTGTTATACCTCCTCTGAGCCAAGCTGGCTTGTCGGAGGGCTTGGTGCCATTGGTGGAACCCTCGGCTCCAGCTCCACTTGCGATTGCTTCAGAGCAAAGCTCTGCTCCGACACCAGGACCGAAGTTCTCCAGTCAGCGCCGACAGGAAAGGTTGGAATCTGTCTTCTTCAGTTCAGAGTCTTCCTCTCGGTGCTTCGGCTAGGGTGGGTTCAGACCCTGCGTCTATCTCGAAGCCAATATCTCTGGCTCTGATTGCATCCTCGGTCTCTTTGAAGCAGGAGAGGCCCTCAGAGCCAGAGAGGTCAGCATTCAAGATGATGAGCGTACTATCCAAGTCACCAGTTGCCACCAAGGGTACCAGCACTCTCCCCCCTAGAGCACCAACTTCGGTCTCAGCCCCTACTCTCTCTGGAGACAGCAGAGACCCTCAGCCTCAGGAACTACTGGCTGGTGGCCCCCACTCTTCTTGAGCTCCTCAGAATGTCCTTCTGAGGAGCCCCCCCCTGGAAGAAGACATGCAAGAGGAAGTATGTTGACTCCGAGAATGAGTCTTTGACATCTGACATTGACCTCGAGGAGTCAGAAGGGTCTCCCAAGTTGTCCTCTGATGATGTCTCCTTCATGGACATCCTGGAGATCCTTAAGCAGAGGTGTGGCTGGCCCACTGTTAACCCTTCTGATGAGGAGTTGGTGTACCTGAAGGCTTTCAGGTCTCAACCTTCTGCCTCTTGGGTGTCTCCACCTTTTGATGAACTGATGGATTTAGTTAGTCGAAAGGTGTGGGATACTCCCGATGCCATGGAGCCAGGCCCTAGGAGACCCAACAAGTTTCTTTATGCCCCTCCAGATAAAGAATTTTTGTCCAAGGGTGTCCCCATAGATGCCATGGTGGTGGTGGTGATCCCTAAGAAGGAGCTTGCTGAGACGACTTCTGTCCATCTGCTGAATAAGGAGTCTCGACAGATGGACAGGTATGGGAAGCATGTCTTCAGTTCAGTGGCTTTTACTCTTCGATCGTTGAACTATCTCACTCACTCCACGCAATTGCAGAGGGATTTCCTTAAGGAGTTGGGAGTTTCTGTATAGGGTACATGTACTGAGGGAGTTCCTGACAAGATTTCTGCTCCAGTTGTCCACCCTAAATTCTATAGTTAACTCCTCCATGCGGCTTATTTCTTATGCGGCTGATGAAGCGAGTAGAGCAGCGGGTTCAGGAGTTGCCCTAAGGTGTCACTCCCGGATGCGCTTGTGTAATTTTGCGGAACTGTTCAAATCCACTTTCACCAATGCCCCTTTTGATGGTTCCTCATTGTTTGGATCTAAGGTAAAGGACACACTCACTCGGTGTGAGCAAGAATGAAAGACACTCTCTGCCATGGGAGTACATTTTACTGTTCCCTCTAGACCATACCCTAAAGGTCAAAGGCCAGTAAAATGTGGTTCAAGAAGTCCCAGAACGTCTTTCTGGACACTCAGGGTGAACCCTTCTTCAGAGGCAGAGGAGGAAGAGGAAATGGGAGACATCGCCCTAGAGGCAGGGGCGGTCCGCAATACCAACAAGGTCATAATTCCTTTTGGGGACGGCCTTATCAGCGTTCCTGATGTGGGGCCTGACCGCGTTTCTCTGGGGCCAGTCAGGGCTCGCATTTCTTTGTATCCAGAAGCCTGGATAAGTATAACCCAAGACAAGTGGGTACAAAGAGTTGTTACCAGAGGTTATATCATACCCTTTTCCTTTCCATCGTTTGTTCCCAAGAAGATCCCAGATGTACCACCCAATCTCCGGGATCAGGCAACTGTGGAGATCAACAAATTGCTCTTAAAAAGAGTCATCCAACCCGTCCCATCAGACCAGATAGGCTCCGGAACTTATTCCAGGTTCTTTTTAGTCCCAAAACAAACAGGAGACTGGAGGCCAATATTGGACCTCAGCAGATTAAATGAATCCGTGAGGAAGGACAAGTTTCGGATGGTAACACTGCAGTCGATACTCCCTTTGTTTAGGGAAAGACTATTGGATGTGCTCAATAGATCTCCAGGATGCCTACTACCATATAAAAATGGGCAAGGCGTCCAGGAGTCATCTATGCTTCCGGGTGGGAGCCAGTCACTATCAGTTTGTGCTCTGCCCTTTGGTCTCACCACAGACCCCAGGGTGTTCACCAAATGCATGGCAGTAGTGACAGCTCACCTGAGATGTCAGGGATTCCAGGTGTTTCTGTACTTGGGCAACTGGCTCCTGACCACCCCCACAAGGCATCTACTTCTCCAAAACAGGAATGCCACTATTCAACTTTGTGCTCAGTTAGGGATCTCCATAAATTGGGAAAAATCTGCATTATTGCCCTCTCAGTCTGTGATTTTTATAGACGCAGCAGTAGACACAGTGAACATGACAGCTCGTCTTCCCGCCGAAAGGGCACAAAAGTTAATCTTTCAAATTCAACGCTTTCTCCCGTTGCGGAAGGTCAAAGCAAAGTAGGTTCTTCAGCTCCCCGGGACTATGGCATCCACCATCCTATTAATACCATTAGCCAGGTTGCACATGAGAGTTCTCCAGTTGCTTCTGTTTTCCCAATGGTCTTTCCAATATCTTCTGCTGAATCACCCTATTCTGCTGACGGAATCATGCAAGGAGGACCTCCTTTGGTGGAAAGCACCCAGCCAGTTGACAACGGGCTCCCCCTTTGTTCCTGCCCAATCCATTGCCACGGTGACCACGGATGCCTCCCAGATCGGGTGGGGGGGGCATTATCTTGGCAGGACTGTCCAAGGCACATGGCAAGAACACGAGGTTCACCTGCATATCAATGTTCTGGAGATGAAGGCAATGCTCCTGGCATTGCAAGCACTTCAAGACCTACTTCCTCTAGGGACTATTGCGATACAAACAGACAACATGTCAGTAGTTTGGTACCAGATCTTACCCACTCTGTCGAGAGGCCATGCAAGTTTGGGAATGGGCGATTTCTTCCCAGCATTTTCTGGTAGCAACGCACATCCCAGGGACGACCAACATGATAGCCGACAAGCTCAGTCGGGTGATCCTACTGCCTCATGAGTGGTCTCTGAAACACGAAACAGATTTTCCACAAATGGGGACAGCCTTGCTGCGACCTTTTTGCCAATCCAGTCAATGCCAAATGCAGCAGCTATTTTTCCCTCATTCCCTCTCTGGGGGGGGGACACCCAGAGATGCTCTAGCTCACGATTGGCCCCTGGGTCTTCTGTATGCTTTTCCTCTCATTTCCAAAGTGATTCATAAAGCCAGACAGCTGGGATGCAAGTTAATCCTCATTGTTGCTTACTGGCCTTGTCAGGTTTGGTTCCCTTTCCTCGAACCTCTTCTCCTGGATGATCCTTGGATTCTGGACCCAGCTCCAGATCTTTTGACTTGCATGTCAGGGTCGCTACATCTCTCGATCCACACTCTCAAATTGACAGCATGGCTGCTCCAGTTCCATCCCTAGTCAGGCTTCACGATGCATCTGCCTCAGTGTCACATATCCTTATGTCCTCCCATAAACCTTCAACTAGAAGACTGTATGGCAGTAAATGGAAACATTTTTCTATTTGGGCACAGAAAATGAATGTAGATCCCTCCACTGCTTCTATCCCTGTAATTTTGGAATTTCTCTCCGAGCTTTTTCAGCAAGGATCTGCCGCTATCAGACTTCAATTGGCAGCTATTTCTCATTTCCATCTAGGATTTCCAGACACCAGTTTAATGTCTCATAAGCTATGCACGACCTTTTTGAAAGGAGCCACTCTACTGAGGCCACCTCTTCAAGAGTCTGTGGCTTCTTGGATTTAAATTTTGCATTGTCCAAACTGACGTCTTCCCCATTTGAACCTTCTCAGACATCCTTATTGAAATTTTTGTCTTGGAAGACTTTGTTTTTGGTGGCCATCACATCTGCAAGAAGGGTATCGAAGTTACAAGCCTTATCTGTTAAGCCAACTTATTTGATCTTTCATAAAGACAGGGTCTCACTGTGTACTAACCCCTCCTTTGTTCCCAAAGTTTGTTCTCATGCCACCTTAAATCAATCCATAGAACTCCCCGTTTTTTTCCCTAATCACTGTAATGCAGCTGAATATTGGATGTTCATCGTGCATACAGCTGCAGTCATAACAGATGGGTTTTCCTGCCGTCAGGCAGGTCCTCGGTCGGCCGAATTCCAAAGTCTAGGTCCGGCGTCGGTTGTCGTCGCTTCCTCCCTGACATCAGTGTGACAGGGGTATAAAAGATCCAGCCGACGCCATTTTCTTCAGTCTTTCTTGCCGTGCAGTGCCCGAAGCAGAAGCAGTTCGCAAGTGCCGGTCAACCAGCTCCTGAGATTACGAATATTTTTCTACCAAAGTCTTCTTGAAAGCTAAGTACCCCGTTGGGGAAACTTTTCTTGCCTCAGACCGATGTCAGACAAAGTTAATAACTGCATTTCTTGTGGGAAGCAAATACCGCGTAAGGATTTACATTCCCTCTGCATTCCTTGCCTAGGCCCAGACCACGACGTCTCGGCCTGTCGTTTTTGTGCTACATTCAACAGACGCACTATTAAGCATCGGGTGGAGTTCGCCCAACACTATTTTGGCAAAAAATTTAATTACATTATGTCGTCAGATACTCCGACTCCAGTTTTGAGTAAAAGACGCAAAGATAAGGACCGACATTCGAGGTCCACGACTTTTACCGACACCGCACCAAAGCCGACTACAGGTGGTCCGGTTCTCAGTGAGCCCCTGACTACCGACGACACTTCATTGGCGGTGTCTTCTGTGCCCGAGGTCGCAGGCTCTTCGGCCCACACCCCGACTACAGATACTGAAGCCACTATTGGCGGTGAAACTCAGAGTTTAGATAGACCTGCCACCTCTCAAGGTGTCTTCAGGCCTTCCTCCTCTTTTTCCATCAAGGCTTTCACTAAGTCTAAATCAGCCATGCATACTAAAAGACAGGCTCCACAGGGCCCTTCTCAAGGCCCCATGCCTAAAAAGCAGATGCTCAAAATGGCTGAGGATTTGATTACTCTTATTAGGGGTTCTCAAACCCCCCTGGACAAAAGACCCAGAGTGGAGGAAGAATCCCCCTCCTCGGACCAGGCCTCCATTATTTCAGAACATTCTGAAGACCAGGAACATTCTTACTCCCCTTTTGAAGATTCTGATGCAGAGGAGTCCATTCCCTCTGTCCCCCCCCCCCCCTGAGGATTACTCTTTTGGGGAAACCTTACATATCTTGAGGGAACACTTCCACTGGGAAGGCCAAGACTACTCAGACTCCAAGAAAAGGCTTAGGGATTTCCTCTTGCTCCCTCAGCACAGGCCTCTGGCTATACCTCCTGTCTTAGACATTCTAGATGACGTGTATTCGGAGGCCTGCCTTAACCCAGATTCTTTACCTCCAGCCCCAGTCAAGCCTGACAGGTATTACCGGGTTCCTGACTCACACCAATTCCTATACAAAAGCCATGCGGCTGACCCAGAAACTATATCACAGGGTCCCAAGGGAATTAAGGCCTCCACTGCTAAAAATCCATTACCTTCAGAGAGAGATTCTAGAGCTTTAGAGAGGTGGGGGATAAAGGTTTACACCTCGGCCACCTTAACCATGAGGGCATTAAACTGTCAGTTCCATATGTTAAAGTACCAACAATTTCTGTTATCACAGTTGAGAAACAAAATGTCACAACCTGAACAACCAGACTTGAAGGAGTTGCAGGATTTGATAAATAGTGCAGAACAAGTGGGTAAGCAAACCTTGCAATGTGGTTTTGATGCTTTAGAGGCCTCATGTAGAGCTGCTGTTACAGGATCAGTCATACGTAGACATGCCTGGCTCAAAGAGCAAACCTTACCAGATCATGTCAAAGCTAAATTACTACATGCTCCTCTGCAAAAAGATGTATTGTTTGGTGTTAAAGCTGAGGAGGTATTAAAGAAAATGAAGGAAAAGGCAAAATTAATGCAAACAGTAAAAGATTTCCTACAGGTACAACCTCCACGTTTCAGTAGAAATTGGCCTTCCAAAAATTGGTCCTTTCCAGCCACGGACAGACCCCAAAGAGGTAGATACAGGCACCCGAGGGGCAGAGGGCAATCTCAAGGATCATTTAGAGGCAGACAATGGCAAGCACCCACACAAAGAGGTGGTGAGGATAGTTCACAGCCATTCAGAAAGCAGAACCATTGCCTTTCCCCTTTGCATGCCAAGCAAGGCTCAAATGGCAGCACCTTTAGGCGGAAAACTGGCATTATTTTCGAAAAATTGGCATATTGTCATGAAAGACAAATGGATCCTGGACATTATAGACAGAGGCTACAGATTTCACTTTCACACCCTTCCAAAAATGAGAGGCATGCCAAACCTGCCACACAATCAAAGGGCAGAGGCACAAAAAACAAATTTCAGATCTCATGGACATGAAAACTATTCAAGAGGTACCTGTACAAGAACAGGGTCAAGGTTTTTATTCCAGACTATTCCTGGTACCAAGGAAGGGAAAAGATTGGAGACCTATTTTGGTCCTATCCATCCTAAACACATTTTTACTCATGCCAAAATTCAAGATGCTCACATTACAGCAACTTCTTCCCATGCTGGGCAAGGAGTCTTGGCTGGTAACATTGGACCTCGAGGAGGCATACCTGCATGTCCCAATCAGACAAAATTGCAGAACATACCTCAGATTTCTTGCAGGTTCAACCCATTATCAATTCTCTGCATTGCCCTTTGGCTTATCTACTGCGCCCAGAGTGTTCACGAAATGCCTGGCATCAGTAATCGCCTACTGCAGACTTCAAGGGATACAAATATACCCATATCTGGACGACTGCCTGATCCAAGCGGACAGCAAGCACATACTGGCATTTGTAATAATGTTGTTGAATGCTCTGGGATACACAGTCAACAAAAAGAAATCAAGGCTAATACTCTCTCAAACAATAATTTTCCTGGGTGCTAGCTTGGATACAAACACCCAGATGGCCTACCTCACGCCAGAGAAACAAGGGCAACTAACTCAATACTTCAGAAAACTGACAACTTTCACCAGGCTGACTGCAAGGAAAATCCTGCAGGCTCTGGGATTCATGGCATCTAGCATCCTACTGATCCCATGTGCAAAGCTGCATATGAGGAAACTTCAAGTGGTGCCTAAAAAACCTATGGTCTCAACACAGCCACAGTTTGGAAACAATAATACCACTAATTCCATGTCTTCAAAAGGAATTTCTGTGGTGGGCTCAAGCATGCCAAAGAAACACAGGTCTCCCATTCTGCAAGCCTCAAGCAAATCAAATCATCACAACAGACGCCTCGGACTATGCCTGGGGGGCGCACATGACAGATCGGTGCATTCAGGGCAAATGGCCCCAAAAAGAAAAGCACCTACACATCAATCAGAAGGAAATGCTAACAGTAATAAATGCTATTATAGCTTTCAAAGACCTACTGCATCCAGGCCAGCTATTGATAAGGACGGACAACACCACAGTAATGTGGTACATAAACAAACAGGGAGGTACCCATTCATACCCCCTATGCAGGCAAGCCATGTCTCTTTGGAACATGGCTCTGGAATTACAAATCGAGCTTTAAGCACAGTACCTGCCAGGCAAGGAAAACACACTGGCAGACAACCTAAGCAGAAATCTGACAGATCCACACGAATGGAAGTTGCATCCTCAAGTTTTCACAAAGATAACTCAAGCATGGGGAAGGCCAGACATAGATCTCTTTGCCTCCCACAGAAATCACCAATTGGCAAAATTCTGCTTAAGGACCTTTCATCCACAGGCCTGGAAAGTGGACGCACTCTCCTTCAGTTGGGCAACAATGACAGTTTATGCCTTTCCACCTCTCTCTCTGCTGCCCAAAGTTCTATTAAAAACCAGAGCAGACAGACCAAAGATGATTCTCATTGCTCCAGACTGGCCAAGACAACACTGGTACCCACTCCTGAAAAGCCTGACGCATTCTGCACCATGGATCCTGCCTCTAATGCCTCTCCTACTGACTCAGCACAACTTCAAAACTCTTCACAGCCAGCTGAAAACACTCAATCTAGCTGCATGGAAGATTCCTTAAATTCACAACAGGCCCTACTCTCCAAGGAGGTACAGGATGTCATTTTGGAGGCCAGAAGACCTTCTACAAGAAAAGCCTACTGTGCAAAATGGAAACGGTTTTGTGCCTGGAATGAGAAAAAGGGTCAGAATCCTGGAATACTGAATTTACCCGAAATATTACAGTACCTAGCTGAGAATGCTAAGCAATGGACTTTCATTCTCCTCCATCAAAATCCATGCCTCAGCCATTTCTACAGAATACAACACTGATCCTCCTTTATTCTCTCATCCCCTCTTAAGACCATTCCTCAGAGGGGCTAAGAATATAAAACCCCGAAGGAAACAACCAGTACCTGCTTGGGACCTCAATTTCATACTAGAAAAACTGACCTTGCCTCCTTTTGAGCCAGCTGCTTCAACAGAACTGCAATACTTGTCTTGGAAAACAGCCTTCTTCCTGGCAATCACTTCAGCTCGCAGGGTTTCGGAACTACAAGCCCTCATGGCTGTGCAGCCTTTCATCATTTTCCATCAGGACAGAGTTACCTTACGAACCAATCCGTCCTTTATGCCAAAGGTAGTATCCAGGGTAGCCTAGAATCAGGCTATCCACTTACCTACCTTTTACCCTAATCCTCAAAACAAAGGGGAAAGACTACTACATTCCTTGGACATTCACAGACAGCTGCATTATTATTTGGACAGAACAAAGCCTTTCAGAAAATCAGAGCAACTCTTTGTGTCCTATGCTACAGGAGCTCAAGGGAAGCCTATTTCCAAACAGACAATCTCAGTGGACAGCCCACTGCATACGCGTTTGTTACTCTCTTCATGGTAAATCTGTACCTGCAGGTATCAGATCTCCCTCCACAAGGGCCACAGCTACCTCTGCAGCTTTCCTCAGGGGGGTTCCTACCAAAGATATTTTGGAAGCAGCCACTTGGAGTTCCGTACATACCTTCTACAAGCACTATCACCTACCATTATACTCCAAATCTAGAGCAGGCTTTGCCACTGCAGTCTTGCAGGGCATCCTGACTCCTCCTAGTTCCACCTAGTGCCTACCACCCTTTTTTTTTAGCTTTGGGATTCTACCCATCTGTTATGACTGCATCTGTATGCACGATGAACATAGTACAGTTTTGTACCTACCATAAATGTAGATGTTCGAGTGCTAATACAGCTGCAGTCCAGGTTTCCCTCCCTCCTTCCCCTCTTGGGACAGGCCTAACGGCTAACACCTCCTCATACAACCTGATTGGGGTATTCTTTTATGTTGTATTTGCTTGCAACTACTATTTTTTGATTATATTGCATTGCATTATTTTATGTATTGCCTTCCTTCTGGGGGCACCTGACATCTGGGGCAAGAAAAACTAAATAAAATGGCGTCGGCTGGATCTTTTATACCCCTGTCTCACTAACGTCAGGGAGGAAGCGATGACAACCGACGCCGGACCTAGACTTTGGAATTCGGCCGACCGAGGACCCACCTGACGGCAGGAAAACCCATCTGTTATGACTGCAGCTGTATTAGCACTCGAAAATCTACATTTATGGTAGGTACAAAACTGTACTTTTCATCAGCTAGACGTTCATAGACAGCTACGTTTTTATTTGCATCGGACCAACGAGTTTAGGAAATCAGATCAATTATTCATCTCCTTTTCTGAATCTAGATTGGGTTTACCAGTTTCTAAAGTGACACTATCTAATTGGATTTCCAGTTGCATAGCCTTTGTCTACAATTCGGAGGGCAGACTTTTACCCTCCAGGATCAAGGCTCATTCTGCCAGGTCTCTGTCTACCTCTGCAGCCTTTCAAGCCAGGATCCCACTTGATAATATTTCTGCAGCAGCTACGTGGTCTACCCCTCACACTTTTATTACACATTACAAATTGGATTTAGCTTCCAGGGCTAGAGCATCCTTTGGCTCCATGGTGCTCAGGAGTATTTTCCAATGAGCCACCCAAGAATAAGGTGCTAGGGACGCTAGATCCCATACGTAAAAATGAAGGTGAGATTGGATTACACAACATAAAGAAGTTATGTACTCACCATAACGTTCCATGTTGGTAGTCCATCTCACCCTTCATTTTTACCAACCTGCCCCCCTGCCCCCATCCAAGAAGAAACTGGCGGTATTAATATTTTGGTTATCTTTGGTTGGAGACCCTGTAGTATTGGTTTGTCTTTATGGTTATTTCTTCTAGTGAGCAGCAAACAAGATCTGGGGTTTGTACTGGTGCACTATGGGATACCTGCTTAGCCACGAGCCATCCAGAAGTCTTCGAGTTTATGAATCGGCCGAGTCGGAGCCGAGGATCAGCTCTGAACCCATAAGTAAAAATGAAGGGTGAGATGGACTACCAACATGGAACGTTATGGGGAGTACATAACTTCTTTTTTGTAATATATGTTGAGGAAAAAATAAACATATTTTAAAGTTATGTATGGATTTCATGTGCAAACTGTTTTTCACATTGCAGAGCCATGGGGTGTGAGCATTAGAAAGGGAACATATTTTCTGTGTAGTTTTAAATCAAATGACCTACTGATTACCAAGTTGTCCTTTTCATCTGTGATTGTAGATCATTTATTCAAAGCAGCTATTATTGTTCACGGGTTATTCCGTAGTTTTCATCACCTTTTATAAAAGACATGGTAATAGTAATTCCTTTCTCATCTACTGTTGTAAAGTAACATTGTGGCATTTTTGAGTCAAAAAGTAGACCAAAGCACTCTGGAATTCAAGTAACCACAGCTTCACAAGTGTATCAGGCAGCAAAATGTATTTTTCTTTTAACGCCACTAGTATCCCAACCGCATTTTCGTCCTCCAACATACAGGACTTCATCAGAAATTAAATAACATCCAATGCATTCCTTTTATACTAAAACATTGCCCAATTAATCATTTAAACCCTATTCAATTAATGCATATCTAAGCAACCTTAATTACCAAACTAATAAAACTAACAAACTTTAATGTTAAATATCCTAAAAAAATACAAGTTAAAAATATCATGAAAATACATAATTCAATCCATAAAACACTTCCATGTACAACACATTAAATGCAATCACATAAATGTATAAAATAAGAATAAATTCAACCATGAATTACTGTAGTTAATATACTTGTAAAACTGTACCATACTGCCATCTACTGGTAATATAACCACAATACACATAGCAGTTCTAAACTGAATCATGTCTAAGAAATCAACCATATCCATATGAACTAATTTATTATAGGTTCATAGGTTCATAATAGGCTGTCTGCCCTAGGGCATTTATAAGCCTAGCCAGAGTGTGTTTGGCTTTCGCCACCCATTTTAAATTAATTCTGCTATGCCCTTTTTTGAGGTTAGTATACTGTGCCTCTGTCTAACAGTGACACAGAAGTGATACCTGGGGTAAACCTACGATCTCCCATCCACTCATCAAGATTCCTCTTGAAGAGAGTCAATGAGGGACTCTGCCTAACCTGGACTGTGATTTTATTCCAGAGTGAAGGGAGCCTCTGGGTTATGAATCTGTCCCTCCAGCATGTCCTATTTATTTCAGTGCTGAGGTTCGAGTCTCTCGAGCGCGTAGCTCGATGGAATTTGGATTTTCTGAGGTGCAGCATGTCCATTAATTCCGGGTTGGACATGGCTTTATACGTCAGGCACAGATCGCCTCTGAGCAGGCGGTATGCCACTGAGTAGAGCTGGAGTTTCTTTAACCGGGCAGCATATGGCATCTGTTTGAGCCCTTTGATCCTCTTGGTGAGGTACTTTTGGGGTCTTTCCAGTTGCTGCAGGTGTCTGGTGAGGTACATTCCAAAAGGGGCATTGTACTCAATTATGGGCCTGATGAGGGATGAGTAAAGAGGCACGATGACCTCCCCTGATCTAGATGTGAATCCCTTCATGATTAGGTGGGCTATATAAAATGTTTTTCTAACCACTTTGGCCACGTGGTTGTCAAATGAGAGATTGCTATCAACTTGGGTCCCCAGGTCCCTAATTACTTCTTCTGTACTTAATGGATTACCACCTATGTGGTAATTTGTGGGCACTTTGTTTTTGCCAAAGGGGATGACTATACACTTTTTGGTGTTTAGCTTGAGGCCATGGCTCTGGCACCAGTTGTCTGTTTCTATGAGGCCCCTTTGGAGGATGCTTGTGTTGACTGGAGTGTCGATTATGGTGCCCAGTTTGCAGTCATCTGCAAACTTGGTCAGCCACAGTCCTTCCGTGTTGGCCTGTACCGCCGAGAAATATATACCGAACAAGAGAGGTCCCAGGACTGAGCCTTGTGGGACGCCACTTGTAACTGGTTTGGAGTCTGACATGGCTCCAGCAATTCTAACCATGTGGGTTCTGTCCTTGAGCCAGTTTGCAACCTATCTAGTGACATAGGGGTTTATATTTAAGCTGGTGAGCTTATCTATAATGCCCGAGTGGGGTATTGTATCGAAGGGTTTTGCGAGGTCCAGGTAGGCTGTGTGGACCACCTTCCCCTCGCCAATGGCCTTAGTGACTGTTTCAAAGAAATCATCCAGGTTTAAGAGGCAGGATCTACCATTAATAAAGCCAAACTGGGTAGGATCCAGTGTCTGTAGGTCCCCACTATCTTTATTTATGAGGTCCATGATGATCCTTTCCATAGCTTTGCAGACCAAGCTAGTCAGGCTTATGGGGCGATAGTTTCCAGGATCCGTTGAGGCACAACCTTTGTGGAGAGGGACCACTGTTGCTGTACGCCACTCTTTGGGTACATATCCTGTAGTAAGGCTGAGATTGAACAGTAGTTTTATGTTTGGGTTTAGCTTTTCTTGGAGTTCATGTAGGACGCAGCCCGGGACACTGTCTGGTCCCATTGATGCTGTGTTTTTTGCTTTGGAGAGGGCAGCTCTTACCTGAGCATCTGAGATGTCAGGGGGGCAGCACTCTGCTGGGATAGATATTTGCCCTTTTGGTGGGGAGAGAAGTTTGCACTGAACCTGTCAGCTAGGATGTTGGCAATGTCTGTGGGTTCGGTGTATTTTTTGTCATTTTGGACTAATTCTGAGCATATCTGGGAATTCCCACCCAGGTTCCTAACATAACTAAAGAAAGCCTTGTGATTATCCTTAGTGTCCTGTGCAATTTTTCTCTCGAAGCTGGCCTTAGACGATTTTATGAGTGCCAGCAGTTTTTTTGCTAATACTGATCAGAGATGCCTTCCCTTTTTGGGATTTTGCTCTATCATGTAGTAGCTTCCTCCTTCTATTGTATAGTTTGTTTATGGCTGGGGTCCACCAGACAGGACGTCTGCCTTTGGAGGATTGGGACTTGGTTTTATTTGGGATTGCATGATCAATGCATTCCTGAAGGTGTTCATAGAATGCGTTTATAAAGGATTCTGCGGTCTGGGCCGTATTTTCCACAGGCCTGGGGGCTTTGAAGGATTCCACCTCAGTTTTGAGGAGTGTGAAATTTGCATTAGAGAAGTTTTTCACTGTGGTTTTTAGAGCAGGGAGTGGAGTTGGGATGTAAATATCCAGTGAGGTTAGTTTATGGTCTGATCTTACCAATGAGGGATACAATTCTGGTCTGGAGCATAGAGTCCCCATGTTGGTGATGATCAGGTCCAGTATGTTTTCCCCTCTTGTGGGAGTGGTAAGAAGTTGTTCCATAGCATTTGAGTTTATAAATTCTAGGAACCTTTGGGCTAGAGTTTTGGAGCTAGAGTAATGCTCCCAGTCTATGTTTGGGTAGTTGAAGTCGCCCAATATAATGGTGTTTGGAGAGACCTTCATATTTTCCAGTGTTCTCAGGAAGGCCGAGTGGGGTTCCTGGGCTTGGGAGGGTGGTCTGTAGCAGGCTATAAACTGGAAGGCAGTTTTACCCACTGTTAGTTGCACATGGATAGTCTCTGATGCTTCGTGCTGTGCCACCAACCTGGAGGTGTGGGTATCTTTGACAAATATTGATACTCCCCCTCCTTTTGTGGTTTGGTCCAAGTTTTGGGGCTGAAAAGCATGGTATGAGGTATAACCTGGCAGTGCTGGGGTGCTCTCGGAAGCCTTAAACCAGGTTTCTGTTACTGCACAGATATCGATGTTCTCCATGCTAAGGAGAGTTTCGAGTGCGTGCATCTTGAGGTTTAGACTTCTGGCGTTGAGTAGCATTACTCTTAGTTTCTTATCCCTTGTGATACCTATGGAGGTGGATTTGTCTTTTGAGCCTTGCCTAAAAAAGGCACTATGGGGGTAGCAAGAGCCTTTGCCAATATCCGAAAGCCCAGGGGTGACAGGTGCAAGCCGTCCCTAGTGAAGCATCGTGGCTTGTCGAGCATGTCATCCCAGGCTGACAGGCATTAGATCCCCTTTGAATGACACCAATACTTAAGCCAATTGTTGAAATTGATCATCTTGTCTTCATATTGTAGCATCATTCTTGGTGAGGGTAAGATGCTACTCAAGGTCAGGGCCATACCGGCCTGGGCTACATGCTCAGAGAGCTCCTCTATGTCTCTTTTCATGTAGTCCAGGGAGGTACGTCTCAGGTCATTTACACCAGCATGGACAATGACTGAGTCATATTTGTACTTGCCTTGGAGTGACCTGAGTGCTTGTGTTATGTGGCGTATCCTAGCGCCCGACAGGCAGCTCACCGTGACCTTCTCCTTGTTCAGCCTGGTGAGCGGGACATCAGTGTGCCTGACTATAGAGTCACCTATTACAAGTGTATCGGGTGTGTTGTTTAGCCTTAAGGGCTGTGACTGTTCGGCACACTGGCTTTGTGAGCTATGTGTTGCATGTGTTTTGTTTTGGGGGTAGCGGTTGCTTGGGTGTCGGCTTTGGAGGTCTCTGCTGCTTAGGCAGATTTTTATTTAGAGCCTCCAAGTATGTTTTTGTGTGTTTATGTGTTTGGTTTGCTGTCGTGGTAGGTCTATGTGAGACTGGAATTGTAGTGAGTGTGGTTTCCTTCTCCTCCTGACTGGTTACGCCAGTACTGAGTTGAGAGAGCTTTGCCTCCAGTATGGCTATATGGTTGCATCTCTCACATGTGTTGGAATTTGTTGGGAGGAGGAGAGGGTTGTCTGTGTAGATGAGGCAGTTGTAACATTGCCTCAAGATTCCCAGATTCACCAGCTGGACCAGAGAGGAGATTGACAACTGACCTTTGGACATGCTAGAATACTATTGGGAATTCCTTTATAATTGAAAAAAAAAGGGCTAATGGGGAACAAGGTACTCAAGGGGAGTTTGTGAGGGTGTAGTGCTTTTAATTTTTTAGTGCTGACTTATATAATTGCTTTAGTGAGCAAGTGCCAGGTAACTTAAATGCAATGTGTCACAGGTAACTTAAATGCAAAAACGACAAACAGTAACTTTCTTTCAAGTGAAACAAGGAAATAAGTACAGTAAGCAATGCAGCTATCACTAGGGATCCACAGAAGAACTGAAAAGCCGCATTTTAGGTGGAATTAGCGTTTCAGGGAAATAACAAGCAAACAAACAACAAGCATACAAACAAAGCTAGATTCAGCAGGCCTGGATCTAGTCTATGATCTATTATTTTATGATCTATTATTTTAATGAATGGTTGTAATAGTAAAAGGAACCTAGTTAGAGTTTAGCAGCCCTAAGTTTTAGAACTGGAGCCAGTGAGACATGTTCATTGAGTCCTGGTTGCTATTGGTTTCTAATTTTAGTTACCAAAATAGCTCCCTGAACTCTATAATTGTCTCCCATGGGCCTCCCGGGGGATCCATTTCCACTTTTTCTATAAACAAAGAACCCAAAACCTGCTTCCATACAATGGGTACTGTGTTTATAAAGAGCATTATTTATATCCTGTTTCTTGA
The DNA here is from genome assembly GCF_019279795.1 of Protopterus annectens. Taxonomy (NCBI): domain Eukaryota; kingdom Metazoa; phylum Chordata; order Ceratodontiformes; family Protopteridae; genus Protopterus; species Protopterus annectens. Next base: position 1,834,438,965 of record NC_056726.1, read on the forward strand.
TATCATTAAGGTGTTCATATATACACCTTTTAAATTTCCTATTTGTCTTGCCTATATAAAAACACCCACATTTTTGGCAAATAGAAATATATATCACCCCCATAGTTTCACAATTACAGTGGCATTGGTCATGACATTCTCTTTCCTATCATTTAAGTTCACACCTTTGCCTTGAAGTACATAAGGGCATTGTGTACAACAACCACACTTGTATGTACCTTTCCTTTGCCTACCCTGTTTAATTTTGTGGTTCTCCAACATGTCCTTAACATTTTTGCCCTTCCTGTATGTGAATTTCAAGGGGTCTTTAAATAACTGCTCCAGGTCTGAGTAATTTAGTTCCTGGAAACAGTCCCTTATGTGTTGAACATCACTACTAAAATTCAAGACAGAATTACTGTTACAATTAGTTTCAGTAGACTCAATATCAACATCATGCACCCCTACTACTTCAGGTATCCCTAAAATGGGGCTAAATCTACCTCTCCTCTCATTCGTCACTTCATACTCAATTCCTTCCACTAGTCTCAAAGGGTATTTCCTTTCTAAAAACATCCTCCTTGCTGCCTGATGCACTTGTGAAGCTGTGGTTACTGAATTCAGAGTGCTTTGGTGTACTTTTTGGTTCGTGTGACTTTAAGGCACTTTTTCCTCATTCTGCTTTATTGTGGCATTTTTGAGCTATTTTCAAAATCATTATACATATTTTAATGAAATAGTTTATCTATAAGTAGTGATATTCCTAGTTTGTCATTGCCTTTTGTTATTTGAAGATGTACTGCATATTGTATTAGAAGTCACGGTAGTGCAGCAGTAGCTTTGTCGCCTCACAGCAAGAAGTTCTCCCATTCGATTCTCGGCTGGAGTGCCTTCTGTGTAGAGTCTGCATGTCCTCAATGCTGTCGAGTGGCATTCAAAAGACATGCATGAATGGGCGTGCCTTCGTTGAAGGTTGGGCATTGGGCTGGCACCTCGGCACTGTAAAAATCAACTGCCAATTATTAGCAGACCTGAGTTCTGCTGTGGCGACCCCTAACTGGGAAAAGCCTAAAGAAAAACAACAACAACAACTGCATATTGCATCAGCCCAACAGGTTTAGTGTTACTCTTTTGAAATCAGTACTTACAATTTATTAGCATTTAATTATCTGTGGTTCATAGGTTGGTACTAGGCTATCGGCCGTAGGGCCTAGCCATAACAATTCCCTGGATATTTCTTCCCACAATATTTACTTCCATGGACCCCTGTCTAGCAGGGTGACTGACATGATCCTAGGGGTGAATTTCCTATCTCCCATCCAATCATCAAGGTTCCTTTTGAAGAGGGCCAAGGAGGCGCTCTGCCTGACATGTATGGGCAGTCTAATTCAGAGTATGGGGAGTCTCTGGGTCAGGAACCTATCCCTCCAGCATGTTTTGTTCATTGTGATGACAAGGTTTAGATCCCTGGAGGGTGTGGCTCTGAGGGATTGGGATTTCTTTAAGTGGAGCATGTCCAATAGCTGAGGGTTTGACATGGCCTTGTATGTTAAGCAGATATCACATCTGGGTAGACGATATGCCACAGAGTATAGCTGGAGTTGTTTTAGACGTTCAGCATATGGCATCTGGTTTAGGCCTGTGATTCTTTTTATTGAGATATTTCTGCGGCCTTTTCAGCTATTGCAGATGTTTTGTGAGGTACATACCAAACTGGGCGTTATACTGTATAATGGGTCTAAAGAGGGATGAGTACAGTGGGACAATGACCTCCTTTTTTCTACTTTTTTCTACTACAACTTACTACATGCTCGGTAGTGCACTAGCTCTCATTTGTCACCTTATTCCATCTTTTATACTGCAAATTGAAGTGACATTACAGTGTGTTTTTTATGAATGTATTACTTTGGAAGTGGAGGCTTGACGTCATCTTTGAGTGCTTCACCAAACTTGTTGAAGTGTATTCTTTTTTTTTCTTCTGAAAGGTGTGTTTCAGCCTGTTTTAGTTAATCAAATGTGTGCTTATTTGTTGAGCGAGTTTTTCCTTCTCTTCTTTAATAGTCAACTGGTGTCTGGAATCCTCACACTGATAAAAGAGCCAAGGGTAATTTTGTGGAAAAAGACGTCATCAAGATGAAATATTTATAGCCGTCACTTTTAAAATTGTATATAAACAACAAACTAATACACATCTGAAGGTACAGAATTGCCTTAAATTACTGCAAGCAAGGATGATCTTTGGGAAGAGTCACTGCAACAATAAATTGTAATATGTGGGTTATAGCACCTTATTTGTCCTCACCCAGAAACTTTCATCAATGGTACTTTTATCTGGTTCCCTGTTGGAACATTGAGTGTTTAGAATATCAACGTTCATAACAGCAAGACCCAAAACCATGAAAAGGATCAATACCAAAGTAGCATAATGCTGAAAATGAAAAGATCACAATGGAAGCTGGATGGTTATTTATATCCTTGGCAGGATATAACCCACACAGCTAAGGCTACTGCAGCAGTGATCATTTAAAAATCTACTGTTATGGTAAGTTTCCTTACATGACTGTACTTTTATCTGCTTCATTTTGAAGTTCTGAAAGTATTGCAACTTTTTTATTTTTTTTACTTTTAATTTTATTATGTATACTATTAGTTCAACACTACTGTAACCTTTTTTGCCTTTTGTTTTGCATTTTTACCCCAAATTATCTTATTTGCATTTTCTTTATAGATATTTTCATTTCTGACCAGTGAATCTGTAAAATACTTGTGTTTTTAAAAGGTTTCTTTTGGATTTAAGGACATAGATATGATTTTTTGTCACTGGTTTTACAAGTGAATTTTACTTGGTACTGTGACTGTGTGTGCTGTTTACTACACTGTGTACATTGTAGAACAAGGCATCTGATATCCTTTTCATTCATTCCTCAACTGATGGATTTGGATCTGATACTCTTATCCAGCTTGGCTGCTTCTACCAGAACTCTCTAGTTCCTCCCTTTACCCACAATCCCCTGCCAGCCTAACATTCCCCAAATCTTGTTTGCCACCATTAGCTGTAGACATGAATGCCATTGCTCTCGAGCGTCTCATCAAAGTTTTCAAATTGTTCATTTCCTGTTGATTTGTAAGATAGCCTATAGTTTTATTTTCATATTTTACTGTTTCTTTTTCTCAAACTGCGGTGGTGGTGCTGCGGTAGCGTTGTCGCCTCACAGTATGACGTTGTCCTGTTCGATTCTCAGAGCGTCTTCTGTGTGGAGACATGCGTGAATGGGCGTACCTTCGTTGAAGATTGTTCGTCAGAGCTGGCAACTCGGCACATAAAAATCTACTGCCAATCATTAGCGGACTGGAGTTCCACTGTGGCGACCCCTAACCGGGAAAAGCCGAAAGACACAACTGTTTCTTTTTCTCCCTCCCATAATCTGTAAGATACACTTAGCTGTTTTCTGACTTTCTTTGAGCTTCTATTTTTTGGTACCATTACCAATACCATTGTTGGTTTATTTTCTAACTGCAGAATATTTTGGTCTACCATTGTTGGTAGTTTTCTTACCTTTTTCTTTCCCTTTTCTAATTAAATTTTTTTTTTCTGTATTTATACTTATGTAGAAATTTTTTTCTGTACAGAGTTTGCTATGGCTTATTTTTGCTTGTAGTGTCATAGGGATTTGATATGATGGAGAAACCTACAGGATTCAATAAATGCCTTACCTGTGGGCACAGACTTCCCAATTCTGATGCCCACAGGAAGTGCATGTATTGTATGTGTCCTGCTCTCCCTGATGCTGACTTCTTGATGTGCTCCAGTTTCAATACCGGAGGTTTAACAGATTGAAGAAACAAGTTAGTTTTAAGAGGCCTTCTTCCATCTACCTCTACTTCCTCAGAGGCTGGGGCTCAAACCACTACCAAAAATCCTGACAAAAACAATTCAAACACTGTCAATGGAAAAGGAGTCCATTAAGAGGTGGTCTGATCATGCTTCAGCATCAGCTCCTTCAATGGGGCCTCCTACAAAAATACATAAAAAGTTGGCTCCATCTGTCTCAAATCTGACAATTTTGAAATCCAGGTCTCCACGGATCCAATCCTTTGTCCGCTGCTTCTCTTGGATCTTGTTTAATCTTGGCTTTCTTCTTTCCTAGTGGGATCTCTGCAAAGATGCTACAGACCTATGTCCACCATACCTTCTCTTAAATCTTCCAGAAGCCTCTTCAAAGCTGATCATAAATAGGATGATGAGGAAGTTCTTCAGAGCACAAACCCAACTCCCACAGGGTCTGTGAGCTGTCATTTGTCCACCTCCCCCTTGGTATCGTCTTCTCTGATCTTGACCAACTGTTTCAGAGCCCTCTGATTCAAGATCTACATCAGATCCAAAGACTTTCTGTTCTTTGACTGTAATAGTCCCCTTGAGCCAACTAGCATGAAGCCCTTTGGAACCAGAAGACTCTTGGAGCCAAAGCATCTGTGCTGTATCTTGGAGGTTGGAGAGGAATTTGAAGCTGTCAGAGCCATCTCTTCCCCTCACAGCCATGGAACTGGATAGCTTGGGTCCACCACCTTCCTCAGGTGGAGTGCTGGCGGAGGTTATAGGAGCTGACGGTCTAAGATATTTTGTCTCACCATCAACTTATGTCTCCCCTATGTGTTCTGCCTTTGAGGTTGTGGAGAGGCTCTTCTCCTTGGCTAGAGAAGTGACATCTCTGCCCCTCTCAGATCAGACAACCCTACTTCATCTGTTTCTATGCTGCGAGACTCGTCCATCCCTTCCACTGGGACAGCCAGCCCAAACCTGTCTCCAGCTGGTCCGTTTGAACATTGTCATCTCTTTTCATACTTCCCCAAAACACCCCACTGAGGAAGTCCCTCAGAAGATAATGTGTAAGAGGAGGAACTTAGATTTCTCCCAAGAATCTCTCATGGAGGACACTGATTTTGATGAGGGGAGGAGTCCCCCAGATCACCACCTGAAGACATTTCCCTTGGAGACATCCTGGAGCTCTTGAAACAAAAAGGGGGCTGGTCCTCTGACACCTCTTCCCAGGAGGAATTGGTGTTCCTGGAGGCTTTAGGGTCTGATCTGTCTACTTCTTGGTTGACCCCCCCCCACCCAATAAGCTCAGTGACCTTGTCTCTTAGGCATGGAAGGAGCCAGATACTGTAGAGCCAATGCCGAAAAGACTGGACAAAATTTTAGCTCCCCCCAAAAGATCACACCCACTGGAGCAAAGAAGTCCCAGTTGATGCCATGGTTGTGGCTGCAGCCAAAAAGAAAAAAAAAACTGGCAGAGCAGAATTCTTCTGTCCATGTCCCTAAAAGAGTTGAGGACTTTGTACAGATTTGGGAGGTGTGTGTGTATGCTTTAGCAACCTTTGCCCTCAGGTCACTGAATTAATTGGCAGATTTCTTTCTGGGTTCATGTCGTCCAAGGATGGAAACAGAACTTCCTTGCAACTGGCCACTCTTCAGTCCTTCTTGAATGCATCCATAAGGTTGATCTCCCATGGTATGGAAGGTACCTCACAGGTTGTGGGGTCAGACATATAGCCATCAGGAGTCATGCCTGAATGCGCTTTATGTGATTCTGTAGAGCCCTTTAAATCTTTGTTCGTTAATGTGCCTTTTGACAGATCTTTGTTCAGCCCCAAGGTTAAGGACACGCTGTCCAGATGTGAACAAGAGGGAAAGACCCTGTCTGCTTTGGGTGCATGTTTTTCAACCCTTCAAACAATTTTTTTAGGAACCAGTGAACATTTAGAAAATGTGATTTAGGAAGTCCCAGGGTCCTTTTTAAGAGTCAAGTGGAGATAGTTCCCCCAGGGGCAGGGGGGAACTGAATGGAAGATGCTGACAGATCTTAGTTCAGCCCCAAGGTTAAAGACACGCTGTCCAGATGTGAACAAGAAGGAAAGACCCTGTCTGCTGTGGGTGTATGTTTTTCAACCCTTCAAACAATTTTTTTTTAGGAACCAGTGAACATTTAGAAAATGTGATTTAGGAAGTCCCAGGGTCCTTTTTAAGAGTCAAGTGGAGATAGTTCCCCCAGGGGCAGGGGGGAACTGAAATGGAAGATGCTGCCCTTGGGGCAGAGGTGGCCAGCAGAACCAATGTTTCAGAGATTCCTTTCTAGTTAAGCCCCATCAGCACTCCTGAAAGAAGGCCTGAACTAGCCCCCTCTGGAGGCAGTCGAGGGACTTTTGTCTCTGCACCAGAGAGCCTGGCTACTATTATAAAAATTTGTGGGTGCAGAGAATCATAACCCGAGGTTATACCATACCATTTTCCCTAGCTTCTCCTGACATTGTGAGGAATATCTATCTTCAATGTTTCACTCAATCAGATGGGCCAGCATCTCTATAAATAAAAAATAAAAATTGCTAGAAAGAGTCATCCAAGAGATTCCTCCATACCAGAGAGGGTCCAGAACTTATGATTTTTCTTAGTGCCATAACAGACAGTGGACTTGAGTTCTGGAGCTCAGTAAATTAAATCGGTCTGTACAGTACTCAAAGATTAATTTGGTCACGGTTCAGTCCATTTTGCCTCTGCTGCAAAAGGACAGTTGGAATTGCTTGCCAGATCTTCAGGATGCATACTATCACATCTAAAATGAACAGGCACTCCAGAAGGTACCTGCATTTCTGATTACTGCCTTTTGGCTTCACCACAGCCCCCAGGGTGTTCATCACATGTGTGGGAGTGGTAGCAGCTTACTAGAGACTGCTGGGATTATGAGTGTTTCCATATCTAGATGACAGGCTCCTGACTTCCTCAACTAGACATTGACTTCTACAGGCAAGGGACTACTTGCTCCAGCTCTGTTTTCATGTGGGAATCACAGTCATTTACAACAAATCTCAGCTCTCACCTACTCAATAGACTGGAGTTTCATTGTTGCTTGTGTCTGGACACAGTCAACTAGCCTGTTTTCCCTCTACTCAGAAAAATACACAGATGTCCCAAGTTAAGAACATGATTCAAGAGTTCTTCTCTTCCAGCCCAATTAATATTGACAAGGGGCTGGCTTATCCCTTACCTCCTTCTAACCCTGTGGTTAATGAGAATAACAACTTGAGTGTGATTATTGATGCCTCTGGGGATGATTTTCATCCTGAACTGGACAATAACTGTGTTGATCATAATGGTGTTGCCACTATTAATAGAAATGTTGTTTCTCCGGTCAGAAGAAGTGAAAGGCTTGCTAATAGGAATGGCAACAGTAATTCTAGCTCTACTTCAAATCAAGAGCAGGGTTTTCAGAACCAGAGGAATGTGAACAATGCAGGGCAACAACGTGCCCCTCGTTTTCAGAATCAAAAGAAAAAGAAATTTCAGAACAGGAGAAAGAGATGACCCCTCTGGTTGTTGGTTCCGACCCTTTCATTGCAACTGATAATGTAGATTGTGTGACTATTATAACAAATACCACTAAGGACTTTAAAATCTTTAATTATTCTTCTTTTGAACCTGACCCACTGCTTGTTGACATCCTTGCAAAAGGACTTTCTTTTGTTCCTGCCTTTAGGAGCGATATTGCTAGATCTTTGATTGATTTAAAGTTCTTTACTAGAAAATTGAACTTGAATGTGATGCTTGGCAATACTTCCAGCCTTATGAGGGATTTTAAAGTGGCTAGTATTTTTAATCCACCTTTACATCCCTCTATTTCACTATTTGAAAGAATATGTGAGAATGACTTTAGAAGTTTGTTAAATACACGGCACCCATCTAATTCTATGGATGAGAATCTTACTATTAGTGAGAAAGATGCTTTAAATGGTTTAAAGTTTGCTAACATCCGAATCTGTAAACCAGATAAAGGGGGTGGATTGGTCTTTATGAACAAAGCTGATTATATTACTGATATGTTAGCTTTATTGAATAGTGCAGCCTATTTGAGGGTTTCCCTCAATGAAATCAATGGGGCCTATCGTAAAGTAAAGGGTTTTATTAATGACCTATTTATTGAAGGCCGTATAGACATTGATTTATTTAATTTTCTTAATATGACACATCCAATTATTCCTACACTATTTGGGCTGCCCAAAGTGCATAAGAACTTGAATAAACCCCCTTTTCACCCCGTTATTGATGGTAGGCAGTCCATCACTTATGGTTGTGCCAGATTCGTTGATTGTAAACTAAAAGATTTACTAAAAAATTAGAAACAAATTTGCAAGGATTCCTGGGCTTTTTTGGATTCTTTAAGTGGTTTTTCTTTTGATGGTGATTTAAACTTTCTTACCATCGATGTATGTGACCTTTACACCTGTATACCTCAGGACATAGGATGTGAATGGGTCAGGGATTTTCTATTAGATCAGAAGATGGATGGAGAGGAAATTGATTTGGTCATATACTTATTGGAATTAGTATTAGCTAATAATTATTTTATTTTTGAGTCCGAATTTTATTTACAACAAACGGGTGTAGCCATGGGGTCTCCTTGTGGTGCAACTTTTGCCAATACAGTAATGGCATTTTGGGAAAGGCATTTCCTATTTAAAGACCCCATGTTCCAAGGTAGAGCCGCCTGGTACACCCGTTACCTGGATGATATTTTTATCCTTTGGAAGGGTGACAGATCTTGTGCAGAATCTTTTATTGAAAAGGTGACTAGTTTTACTAACTTCTTAAATTTCACATGGGAGTTTCAAGAGGATGGGATCTCATTTTTAGATGTAAATTTAGCTAAGAATTTTGTATTACATGCATTTACATCTAAGATATTTCGAAAACCCACTTATTTGAATGCTTTCCTCCATTTTTCCAGCTGCCACCCCTTTCATCAGAAGAGGGGTGTTGTTAAAGGACAGCTAGTAAGAGCGGCTAGAATGGTAACATTGGAGGAAGATTTTTTGGATGAGTGTAACTTGTTAAGAAATATGTTTGTGAAACGTGGTTACCCTGTTAACCTGCTAGAGGAACTCATTTCTGAAGTTTCATCTAAAAGAGCACATGGTTATTTTAAACCAATTCTCAGTTATAAAAATCTACCTGAGAATGAATATGTTGAGTGCCCTAATGACATTGTTAATTCATCTAGCTTATCGATTCCTTTAGTACAACAGCTTGATTATGATAGTAAGGATTTCGTAAACTTGAATTTTATTACCACTTTTTCTAAAGATGCACCCTTGTTGAAAGCCATTATTTGTAAGAATTGGTATTTCTTAGTAGAGGATAGCGCATTGAGTAAACTTGTGGGGGAACAACCCCTTGTAACCTTTAGAAAAGGTAGGAACCTTAAAGCTATTCTTGAAACAGCTAATTATAAATGTCACTGCCCGCATTGCAGGATGTTTAAATGTGGATCCTGCCATTGGTGTAAGTTCATACTGGTAACCAATATGTTTATGATAAATGACAAAAAACATTTACTTATTGGATAAATATAATTGTAACACAAGAGGGGTGGTTTATTTGGCATTATGTCGAAACTGCCCTTCATTCTATGTTGGCAAAACCAACAGGGCTTTTAAAAAACAAATTTATGAACATCATTATGCTATTACTAAAGCAAATATTACAAATGCTTTAGCTAGACATATTGTATCTTTTCCTACACATGAATTTTGTTTTTTGATTATTGATAAAGTTGCCGAAAATAATAGGGGAGGTCCGGCTTCCTTACGACTTGAGGAAAAAGAACTTTTATGGCAACTTAAATTGAATGCTTCAGTTTTGCCAGGACTAAATGACACTATTTCCATCATGAGTGTTTTGAAAATGAAGGCTTTATGTAGATAATGATTATCGCATTTTTATAAAAACCTCTTTTAATGTTCTATTATACACTGCTCTTTGAGCATTAATTTTGGTTTCTCAACTAGACATTGACTTCTACAGGCAAGGGACTACTTGCTCCAGCTCTGTTTTCATGTGGGAATCACAGTCATTTACAACAAATCTCAGCTCTCACCTACTCAATAGACTGGAGTTTCATTGTTGCTTGTGTCTGGACACAGTCAGCTAGCCTGTTTTCCCTCTACTCAAAAAATACACCGAGGTCCCAAGTTAAGAACATGATTCAGAGTTCTTCTCTTCCAGCCCAATTAATATAAAATCCCTGGGATCCATGGCAATGACTATCACTGTTATTCCTCTGGCCAGGTTTCAAATGAGAATACTTCAGTGGAATCTGACTCAGTGGTCCATTCTTCAGCATCTGTTATCCACTCCAGTCAAGATCACACAAAGTGCAAAATATATCTTCTTTGGTGGAGCCATTCAAACCAGCTCTGTGATGGCTGTCCATTTGTTTTTCCCCTGCCCAAGGCCACAGTGATCAGATGCCTCCTAGTTGGGGTGGGGGGGCACTACTTGGGAAGGACAGTCAAAGATGAGTGGTTCCCCAAAGAGGCCAAACACACATCAGTGTTGTGGAGATGAGAGCAATCCTCCTGGCGTTGCAAGTCTTTCAAGATGTTCTCACATTTGGAACAGTTGGTGTACAGATGGACACTATATCAGTGGTCTGGCACATCAGCAAACAGGTAGGGAACCAGATCTTACCATCTTTGTTGAGAAGCTATAAGAGTGGTGGCAATGGGTAATCTATTCCAATTGCTTTCTAATAGCAATGCACATTCCAGAAAATCCAACATGATTGCAGACAAACTAAGCATGTCCATTCTGATGACTCACTAGTGGTCTCTCAATGTCAAAGTGGTGGAGAGAATTTTCCATTTATGAGGCCAGTCATGCTGTGACCCATTCACTTCTACCCTCAAGTACAGCAAGTTCTTTGTCTTGATCCCTCCAGTAGAGGAGTCACCAAGGTATGCTGTAGTCCATGTTTGGTCCTCCAGTCTCCTTTATGCTTATGTACTGTTGCTAATTTCAAAAATTTCTGCAGAAAGCATTTAGGTTGAAGAGCACAGCTGTTCTCATTTTACACTTGTGGCCTCATCAGATTTTGTTCCCCCTTCTTCTTTCCTCACCTGTGGCATCCACCCTAGATTCTGAATCTAACTCCAGACCTCCTGCCATTACCCAGTAGGTATGACTCACCCGGACTTAACAGGCCTCAAACTGACCGCACGGTTTCTCCAATTCCATTAATTGCTAGACAGCCCAGACTCTCCTTCCCAATTCATATCTTATCTTTTCAAAAAGCTTCTAGAAAAATTTACAAGAGTAAATGGAAAAGATTTACTCTGATGTTGGTAATCTTCCATTAATTCCTTACTGAAGGGTGTTGGTTCTGTCCTTGGAACTGGGTCGGCCTTGTAACAAGCTCATGCCAGCCAAAAAAAAACTCTGGAGCTAAGCTTTTACCCACAATGCCCTTCTCCCTCAGATCTCATTTGCCACATTGCCATAAAGCCCATGTCAAGCCAGCTCTCAGTTAAGTACTTTGGAAATTTTGCAAATTATTTGTTCTAATATTTTTCTTTCCCTATCTTTTCATATTTACCCACTGCCTTACTATTAGTGTGTTTATTGTTGTTACTGTGTTTCTTACCATTTTTCAGGTAGTTTTTAATACCATTGTTGATATAGGCCCTTTCCCACTACCATTGAGGTACCTTCTTCCAATACCATTGTTGGTATTTCCCTTTCCCTGTCTGTCCTTTCCAAAAAAAAAAAAAAAAAATCTTTGCTATAGCTTCTGTTTATTGTATTTTCTGATAGATGTTGAATACCATGTCAGAAAAGAAGAGAGCTTCTGGCTTCAAACAATGTGACCAGTGTGGCCGCAAAATGCAGAATTCAGACACCCATGACTCTTGTGTGTAGTGTCTGGGTGTTCCTCATCTGTCGCTTTAACCACCTTGTTCTATTTGTAAAGGGTTTAGCTCCCAAACACTTAATGAAAGGAAAAACAAGCTAATTCTGAAGGGTCTCAAGACACCCTTCTCAGAGGCTATCTTTGGATTGGAGGGCTCATCCCCTCCTGGTAAAGAACACAGACCACATTCAGATGTTCTTCGTGTTTCACTGTTGCAGTCATTACATTTGGGTTATCTGCCTGCAGGTAGCCCTCAGCCAGCCTAAATACCAGAGTCTTGGATTCCTGCATCAGATGCTGTCTCTTCTTCCATGACTTCAGGTTGTCAGGGGTATAGAACATGCAGCTGACACCATTACATCAGTCTTTCTTGCTGCGCGGTGCCCGAAGCAGAAGCAGTTTGCAAGTGCCAGTCGGCTGACTCCTGAAATTTTTGTTTTCGATTTTCAGAACTGAAGTCTTCAAAAAAAGCTAAGTACCCCATTGGGGATCCTTTTTCTTACTCTTAACTGATGTCAGTAAAAGTTAACAATGGTCTTACCTGTGGAAAGCAAATACCTCATAAAGATTTTCATTCATACTACATTTCTTGCTTAGGCCCAGATCACAATGCCCCTCGCTATTGGTTTTGTGCCTTATTTAACCCCTGAACTATTCGTCGTCGGTCTATTTTTGCCGCAAATTATTTTGGTACTCTGTTTAACTATCCAGAAATGGCTTTGGTAAGCCATCTGACTACCGATATTCCAAAAAAAGTAAAGATAAAGACAGACCGCATAGGTCCAAAACTGGTGACAACGCTTCCATTAAGCTAGTCGCCAGTTCGCTGGTACTCAGTGAGGCACTTTCGCAGCCCCTGATACCCGCTACTTCAGATTCACAGGCCTCTGAGACCCATTCAGAGTCCAGTATGCCGTGAGATGCTTCTTCGACTATGGAACCTGTGGATGTCTCTACCTTGGATGGGTCCGGAGCCGCTGTGCAGGCACTGGCCTCTAAGAGTGTATTCAGGCCTACAGATTTGCATTTCAAACAGATGCCATCTTCTTCATCAAGGCTAAAACTCGACCCATGCCTAGAAAACTGGCGTCCAAACTGCATGGTCAGGCCCATATGCCTAAAAAACTAATGCTTAGAATGGCTGAAGATGTTATTACTTTAATTAGGGGAAGCCAGCCTTCCCCCTCTAAGAGACCTAGAACTGATTTTCCTTCTGATTCTTCTGATCAGGATTCTGAAATTTCTGTTTCTTCTGATTACCAGGGTTTGCCCTTCTACCTATGAGAATTCTGATGCATAGGATTCCATTCCCTCTACTTCCCCTTCAGAAGATTTTTCTTTTGGTGAAACCTTGCACACTCTTAAGGAGCATTTCCACTGGGAAAGCCAGGATTACTCTGATTCTGACTCCAAAAAGAGGCTTAGGGAATTCTTACTCCTCCCTCAACACAGGCCTTTAGCTATACCTCCTGTTCTGGACATTGTAGATGATGCCTTCTTGGAATCTAGCCTGGCCCAGACACTTTACCTCCAGCTCCCGAAAACCTGACAGGTATTACAGAGTACCTGACTCTGACAAGTTCCTCTTCAAGAATCCTAGTGCGGATCCAGAGACCATTTCCCAAGGACCAAAAGGCATTAAGGCTACTGCTGCCAAAAACCCTATCCCCTCTGATAGAGATTCCAGGGCCTTGGACAGATGTGGTAAGAAGGTATACACTTCTGCTACTTTGGCCATTAGGGCCTTAAATTGCCAGTTTCATATATTAAAGTATCAGCAGCATATTATGGGACTACTTAAACAGAAAATGAGAGAAGTAAATATTGTGGGAAGAAATATCCAGGGAATTGTTATGGCTAGGCTTGTATAGGCCCTAGGGCTGATAGCCTAGTACCAACCTATGATGTTGATTCCAGACTGTGCTGAACAAAAAGAATTACAGGATTTAATGCATTCTGCTGAACAAGTTGGTAAACATACTTTGCAATGTGGTTTTGACTCTTTAGAAGCATCTTGCAGGGCTGCTGTCACTGGGTCTGTACTTAGAAGGCATGCTTGGCTTAAGGAGCAAAACTTGCCAGATCATGTTAAAGCTAAATTACTGGATGCTCCCTTAAACCAAGACCATCTGGCAACAAAGCAGAAGAAGTCCTGAAAAAGATGGAGGAAAAAGCTAAATCTATGCAAACTGTTAAAGATTTCCTGCAAGTACAGCCTCCCAGATTAAGTAGGCATTGGCCTTCTAAGAATTGGTCCTTTCCAGTCTCTTCCAGGCCTTCTCAGTCCAAACCCAGGAACAGCAGACCACCTAGGCTACACACAGGCCTAAGCAGTGGGGGGCTCCCACTTCCAAAGCTGGAAGTATTAAGACAGCCCCTATGGAAAAATGTCACAATGACTTAAACCTTAACTCTTCAAGCCCTGCTCAACCGTCTGCTCCCTTAGGAGGAAAGCTCGCCCTGCATGCAAAAAACTGGGAACTCATTAGTCTTCTAAGGATACAGATTCCACTTCCACACCTTACCAACCCCAAACGGTTGGCCAGACCTACCCCCTAATCAGTGGGCAGAGGTTCAACAGTAGATTCTCTCTCTTCTAAGTATCATGACTATTCAACCTGTCCCAGCAGAAGAAAGGGGACAAGGTTTTTACTCAAGACTTTTCCTGGTACCCAGAAAAGACAGCTCCTGGCATCCTATCCTGGACCTCTCTACTCTAAACACCTTTTTGGTAATCCCAAAATTCAAAATGCTAACACTTCAACAGCTGCTTCCTATGCTAGGCAATGATACCTGGTTGGCAACCTTAGACTTAAAGGAAGCTTACCTGCACATTCCAATAAGGGAATCTTCCAGGAAATACATACGCTTCAGAGCAGGTTCCATGCACTTCCCTTTGGCTTATCTACTGCGCCCAGGGTATTCACAAAGTGTCTATCTCCAGCCATTGCATTTTCAGGCAGAGAAGTATTCAGATATACCCATACCTGGATGATTGTCTGATTCAGGCAGAAAGACAGGACATGCTATTAAAACATCTGGCATTTGTAAAGAAACTTCTAACCTTGCTGGGGTACACCATAAATGAAAATAAATCTCATCTAGTACCCTGCCAACAGATTGTATTCCTGAGAGCAAGCTTGATCACAACTTCCCAGATAGCTTACCTCAAGCCAGAGAAACAAGTTTATTTGACAGCCTACTTCAAACTACTAACCACAAAGACCCAGCTATCTGCAAGGAAAATCCTGCAAGCCCTGGGGTTCATGGCTTCTTGCATTCTACTAATTCCATATGCAAGACTGCATGTGAGGAAACTACAATGGTATCTAAAAAGCCTATGGTGTCAACATTTTCAGGACCTGGAATCAATGATTCCTATCATTCCTTGTATAACGACAGAGTTTCTTTGGTGGGCAGAGGCATGCCACCTCAACAAGGGGCTCCCTTTCAATCTACCCCCTGCCGCCCAAACCCTGACTACAGACGCATCAGACTATGCATGGGGGGCTCACTTGGCAGGGCTGTGCATTCATGGCAAATGGAAACAGAGTCAGATGCACCTGCATATCAACCAAAAAGAAATGTTAGCTGTACAGAATTCCCTGACAGCCTTCAAGGATAACATCCTTCCAGGACAATTATTGGTAAAGACAGACAATACCACAGTTATGTACATAAACAAGCAGGGGGGGGGACCCACTTGTACCCTCTCTGCAGACCAGCCATGACTCTGTGGAACACAGCCTTGAGCTACCAGGTGCACCTACAAGCTCAATTCCTCCCAAGCAAGTTAAATTCACTAGCAGATGACCTAAGCAGAAATCTCAAGGACACACACGAATGGAAACTGGAGCCAAAAATATTCAACCTCTTGAGGAACAAATGGGGGACTCCAGAGATAGACCTGTTTGCCTCCCCCCAGAACTACCAATTGGACAAATTCTGCAAAGGACTCCCCAAAGTCAAGCTTGGAAAGTGGATGCCCTGTCTTTTACCTGGGAAAGCCTCTTGGTTTATGCCTTTCCCCCTCTGTCTCTCCTCTCGAAAGTTCTGCTAAAGATCAAACAGGACAAACCAAGGACAATTCGTATTGCACCAGACTGGCCTCACCAGCACTGGTACCCCCTCTTGCGCAGCATGATAGTGCTGGATCCATGGCACCTACCTCAGACACCTTCCCTGCTGTCCCAGCAGGCAGGCCAGATTCTGCACGCTCAGCTTCAAACACTGAACCTTGCAGACTGGCTAATTCCTTGAGTTCTCCAATAGCATCTCTCAGTAAGCAATTGCTAGAGGTCATTCTGGAAGCAAGGAGACATAGTACTAGAAAATCCTATGCTGAAAAGTGGAAAAGATACTGTTCCTAGAGCCAGACCCAGGGTATGGGCACTACGGTGCCCAGTTTACCTCATATTCTTCAGTACTTAATAGAAATGCTCAACAAGGGCCTATCCTTCTCATCAATTAAAATTAATGCCTCTGCAATTTCAACACATTATAATACTGCACCTCCCCTCTTCTCTCACCCCCTGTTAAAGCAATTCCTCAGAGGGGCTTAACATTTAAGACCCCCCCAGGTGGGCCCGTACTCCAGCCTGGGACCTTAACTTTGTATTGGAAAAGCTCACTCTCCCTCCATTTGAACTAGCTGCAACTGCAGAGTTGAAATTCCTTTCTTGGAAAACAGCCTTCCTTCTAGCCATCACTTCATCAAGAAGAGTGTCTGATTTACAGGCCCTCATGTCAGTGGGAGCCCTTCATTATCTTTCATGCAGACAGGGTTTCCCTCAGGACCAATCCTTCCTTTATGCCCAAGGTGGTGTCTAGTGTGGCCCTAAATCAGTCCATTCATTTGCCTAGCTTTTTCCCTAATCCACAAAACAAAGGAGAACTAATTCTGCACTCTTTGGATGTGCACAGACAACTTAGATTTTATTTGGACACGACTAAAACTCTCAGAAAATCTGAACAGCTGCTAGTTGGCTTTGCTGCAGGGGCAGAGGGGAAGGTCATTTCAAAGCAAACCATTTCTAAATGGATAGCCCATTGCATTAATTTCTGCTATAAGCACCATGAAAAACCTACCCCACAGGGGAAAAGATCACATTCCACCAGGGCTGCATCTACCTCTACAGCCTTTCTCAGAGGGGTCCCTACCAGGGACATCCTAGAAGCTGCTACCTGGAGCTCTGTTCATACCCTCACCAAGCATTACCACATGCCTATTTTTTCTAAATCCAGAGCTGGTTTTGCCACTGCAGTATTGGAGGGCTTAATAGCTGGTCCTAATGCTCTCTAACGTCCTCCTCCCTTCCTTAGCTTTGGAAATCTACACAAATGTAATGACTGCAACAGTGAAACACAAATAACATAGTACTGCTGTGTACACTTACCATAAATGTAGATGTTCGAGTGCATTCACTGTTGCAATCCTGGTTACCCTCCCTGGCTGCTCATGGCTCTAACTTTCCTTCTTGTTTGGTGTATTTGAGCTTTCTGGTGTATTTGCTTTTTATTGGAGGTGTAACATAACATATAATTACTTCCCATTATGGGTGCACCTGACATCTGGGGCAAGAAAAACTGATGTAATGGCATCAGCTGCATGTTTTATACCCCTGACGAACTGATGTCATGGAATAAGAGACAGCATCTGATGCAGGAATCCAAGACTCTGGTATTCAGGCCAGCCTGAGGGCTACCTGCAGGCAGATAACCCAAATGTAATGACTGCAACAGTGAATGCACTTGAACATCTACATTTATGGTAAGTGCACACAACTGTACTTTCCTTCATCTCCTTCGGGTGACAGAAAACAGGAACAGAAACAAAAAATCCAAAATTGACTGCTTCAGGACGTAAACTGATTTCCACGGCGCCGTCTGTGGTACCGACTATGGTGCCGGCATCAAAATCTGCTTCTTTAGTGCCAGTTATGGCACCGACCTTACCAAGTCCAGTAATATTAACCTCTGTGCCATCTTTAGTATCTTTAACCCAGTACCATTCTCTGCACCGGCCTTCACTACGGCACCGAGCTACCTATAATTTCTGCACCAGGATTTCCCACACTGGACACACCTTCTATTCATGTCTCCACCCACGAGACTTCAGTGCCAGTGGACCATATAGCCAGGACCCAATATTCACCCATGGTGGACCCCTTTTCAGGCAGTAATTCAGCCCTTTCTTGGAAAGACCTGACTCCCCATCGGGGATATCGATTCGATCAACCAGGAGCCTCTCTGAATTGGATGTGGTGTGTCTTGTGGATCAGCTGCTGATGGTGAGGGGGATTACAACACCTTCCAAAACTCACCTCCCTGTAGGAGTTGGGAGTCTTTCTCCACAGACTCCAGCATACTCTCCTCCTTTGACCTCTGTGCAGGTATCGAAGTCCCTGGAACCGACACCCTCATTGGCTCCCACTGCTTTGGTTTCACAAATGGACCTCACTGTGATTCCAGAGCCGACCCTTTGGTTCATCCGGAACCAAGCCTTTCTCAGGATCATGATTGGACCATGGGGACTGTGGTTCCTAGCATGACACTGATATTTTCTGCAACTCCGTCTATTGTTCCAGGAGTTCTATCAGTATCGAGTCCTCTTGAGACTCCTTCCTTGGGAGCTGGTCCGTTGGAGCGGGGTGTGACCCCGGTACTGAGGTTATCCTTCTCTGTTCCGGGCTCCATCCCTCTTCAGGTGGACCGGCTTTCCAGGTGATGGAGAGGGCCCTTGCCTCTGTAGGCAAGCCTTTGGCATCTGAGCATCAGTTATGTTCTTCATCTGAGCTGCAGCTGGCACAAGCACTGTTTTGGGACATCAAGCACAAGAGCCTCAGGATACTCTACCACAGAGTGCCCCTTTTTCGGAGTCCTCTTCAGAAGCTCCCACTGAAGATGTAACATGCAAGAGAATGTGCAAGAGGAACCACATGGACTCTTCTGAAGTGTCACTCACTGAGAACATGGACTATGATGAAGGGGAGGGGTCCCCATGGTTGCCCCTGATTATGTCTTGTTTGGAGACATCCTTGAAATACTGAAACAGAGGGGTGACTGGAAGCCCACCAATCCTTCCTCCGAGGAGTCCGTGTTCCTGCAGACTTTTCTTGCTCTAACCTCTACTTCCTGGATGACCCTGCCTGCAGATGAGCTGGTTTAGCTCATCGTGCAGAGCACATGGAAGAGTTCTGATACCATTGAACCTATCCCATTGAGGCCAGACAAAATTTTATCTCCTCACAAATGGCACCCACACTGGTCCAAGGGTCTTCCAGTAGATGCAATGGAGGTGGTGGCTGCCACAAAAAAGGAACTGGCCAAGGAGTGCCAGACTGTCCACCCACCAAACAGGGAGTCTTGGGTAGAGGACAGGCTAGCGAAGCGAGTCTTTGCCTCATTGACCTTTGCTGTTAGGTCTTTGAATTATCTGGCAAACTTCACCAGGCTTCAGAGAGACTTGGCCACCAAACTCTCCAAAACCTTAGCAGGAGCTGTCTCTGACAAGGTCTGTGACAAAGTTGCCTCGCAGCTAGCTACCCTGGAATCCATATCCAACTCCTCCATGCATCTGATTTCCCATGCCACTGAAGGAGCAGCCAGAACAGCGGGTTCAGGTGTCATGAGACATCATGCCTGGATGCGCCTTTGTGACTTTTCAGACCCCTTTAAGTCTTCCTTTCTTAATGCTCCAGTGGAAGCTTCTTCCCTTTTTGGCCTGAAAGTGAAAGACACATTGGTCAGGTGTGAGAAGGACGGTAAGACCCTGTCTGCCATGGGCGTGCATTTTTCCATCCCTCAGCGTCCATACTCCAGGAACCAGAGAGGCAGAAAGATGTGACATAAGAAATCACAGGGTCCTTTCTGTGACACACAGGGTGAGTATACTCCCCAGGGCAGAGGGGATAACTCATCCGGAAGGCACCCCTACAGGGGCAGAGGGGGTCCACGTAACCAGGGCTCCAGAGATTCTTACTCTGGACAACCCTATCAGTGCTCCTGAGGAGCGGCCGATTGCTTTCCTCTGGAAGCAGTCAGGAGACATTTTTCCTTGTATCATTCTGCCTGGCTAACAATAACTATGGATTTATAGGTGCAACAGATCATAACCAGAGGATACCACATCACATTCAATCTTTACCCAAAATCACTGAGTCGAATTCCCGACATTCCACCCAGTCAAAGGGAAACAGCAGTTCTAGAAATTCAAAAGCTGCTTCAAAAAAAGAATCATCCAGATAGTCCCACTAGACCAGATAGGATCCAGATTCTATTCAAGATTATTTAGTGCCAAAAAAGACAGGGGACTGGAGACCACTTCTGGATCTCAGCATCCTAAACAAATCTGTCAAGCAAGAAAAATTCCAGATGGTCACGGTTCAGTCTGTCCTTCCATTCTTTGAGAAAGACAATTGGATGCGCTCAGTAGATCTTCAGGATGTGTATTACCATATAAAAATGGACAAACACTCCAGAAGATTTCTTCGCTTCCGGCTAGGAGCCAATCGCTTTCAATTCTGCGCACTGCCCTTCAGACTCTCTACAGCCCACTGAGTGTTCACTAAGTGCATGGCAGTGGTAACAGCTCACTTGAGACTAGAAGGATTCCGAGTGTTTCCATATCTAGACGATTGGCTGCTCACTGCCCCCACCAAGCTTCTACTGGAGATAGCATTAAACTCTACTCTCAGACTAGCAGAATCTCAATAAACTGGGGAAAGTGCAACCTGACTCCCTCTTCATCTTTAGAGTTTATCAGAGCGATTTTCAACACAAATGCTTGCCTAGTCTCTCTCCTGGACCACAGATTACACAGGATAAAATCCCAAACCTGGGTAATACTCTGTTGAAGCCTAGTCCCAGCTCAAACACTCCTTCAACTCCTGGGTTCCATGGCAGCATCAATTACCATAGTGCCTTTAGCAAGACTGCACATGAGAATTCTCCAATGGTTCCTTCTAAGACAATGGTACCCCTTACAACATCCCTTGTCCTTTCAAATACGGATAACTCAGAGATGCAAGCAGGATTTAATGTGGTGGACGAAGCCAGATGGACAACTATAGAGTCACCCCTTTTGTCCACAACAGCCCAGGGCCACAGTGACTATGGACACTTCCCCGATAGGGTAGGGGGTCTTTACCAAGGGAAGATGGTCCAAGGTACTTGGTCAGACATAGAGGCCCACCTGCATATCAATGTCCTAGAACTGATGGCAGTGCTTCTAACATTGCAAACATTTCAATCCATCCTTCTGTCAGGGACAATTGCTATTCAATCAGACAGCATGTCAGCAGTCTGGTACATTAATAAATGAGAGAACCAAGTCCTACCCATTGTGTTGAGAAGTCATGAGAATTTGGCAATGGGCAATAGCTTCCAACTGCCTTGATTGCAATGCATATTCCCAGGAGTTCTGACATGACTGTTGACAAGCTGAGCAGATGTATCTTACTGCCTCACGAGTGGTCCCTTAATCCTGTTATTGCGGTGAAGATCTTCAGCCACTGGGGCCAACCTTGCTGCAACCTATTCGCCTCTCCAGCAAACCACAGATACAGCATCTACTTTGCCCTAATTCCCCTGCGGGGGGGGGGGTTCCTGAGGGATGCTCTGATTCACAATTGGCCCATGGGACATCTATATGCTTTCTCTCCCTTTCCCCTGATTCCCAATTTCTAAAGAAAGCCCTTTGCTTTATCTCAGAAGCAGAGTAATCCCCATTGCTCCTTACTTGCCAAGACAAGTTTGGTTCCTCTTCCTTTGGCCTCATCTAGTATATCAACCATGGATTCTGGATCCAACTCCAGAATTGATCTTGCACCCACAAGGGTTGACTCACCCAAACACCTCCACTCTCAAGCTGACAGCTTGGATTCTCCACTACTGGTAATCGCCAAGCAGAATAACCTTACCTCCCCAGTCCGTAATATTCTTCTGGCTTTACATAAACCATTCACCAGAAAAATCTGTCTCGACAAGTGGAAGAGGTTCCTTATTTGGTCCTGACAAAGACAGCTAGACCCTTGCTCAGCTCCTGTTAATGTGGTTTTGGATTATCTATCAAGTCTTCTTCAGTCAGGAGCAGCAGCCTCAACCATTCGAGTGCACTCAGCTGCTATCTCAAACTTTCATAATGGTTTTCAAGACTCATCACTAATCTCACATTGTCTCTGCAAAACCTTCTTAAAATGGGTCTTGCATATCAGGCCACCCTTCAGGGAACCCATCAAACCTTGGAATTTAACACTAGTACTGCAATCCCTGACACGATTACCCTTTGAACCTACTTCCACTTGCAACCTAAAATTCCTGTCCTGAAAATCACTATTTTTGGTAGCAGTCACATCAGCCAGATGTATTTCAGAGCTTCAGGCTTTGTATATTAAACACCCTTACATATTTTTTCATGAAGACAGAATATCAGTTCGGACTAATCCTTCCTTTCTGCACAAAGTTATTTCAGAATTGACAATTTACCGAACGATTGACCTACCAGTCTTTTTTCCCAACTACTCAAACAAAGGAGAATACTGCCTTGATTTGCTGGATGTACATAGTACTGTCCAGGTAAAAACATAACTAAGTCAGTGCGTAAATCAGACAAGCTATGTGTGTCCTATTTAGGCCCAAAATTGGTAAATCCTATGTCAAAAGTAACCTTGTCCAAGTGTTTGAGAAACTGTATATCCTTGATTTACCAACAAAATAAAATTCCTCTACCATGCAAAGTCAGAGCACATTCCACCAAGTCAGTAGCAACTTCTGTTGCTTTTCATGCAAAGGCTTCATTGAATATTTGTACAGCTGCAACTTGGGCTACCCCTCATACTTTTATCACTCATTACAAATTGGATTTGGCATCCAGGGGAAGAGCATCCTTTGGTTCAATGGTACTCAGGAACATCCTTCCATAAGGGCCTCCCAGGACTAAAGGTAGTTAGGGACTTTGTCCCATCAGTAAGGAATGAATGAAGGTTAACAATCACATAAAGAAGTTATGTTCTTACCATAACATTCCATCTGTGTTGCTCAACTTCATTCATTCATTATGTCCCACCCACCTTCCCATTCCAGAGGCTCTTGGGGGAATCAGATTGGGTCCTACTTTAGAGTTTCTCTTCAGAGAAAGCCTCTGCTTTACTTATAATGGGCAAACTTGATCTGAGGTAACAGAGAAGAGCACTGTGGGTCAAAGCTTAGCTCAAGAGTTTTTTTTTGGCTGGCACGAGCTTGTTACAAGGCCGACTTGGTTCCGAGGACGGAACTGACACCCATCAGTAATGAATGAATGAAGATGAACAACACAGATGGAAAGTTATGGTAAGAACATAACCTTTTTTTCTAGGCCCTTAACAAAACTCATCATTTTTCAGCACCTGTCATCTATCCTTGAATTTCTAGCTTCAGTTTTCAATGAAGGGACTAGTTTCTCCACTCAGTTGGCTGCCATTTCTGATTTCCACCTGCTTGAAAATAACTCTACTTTAGCTTCTTCTAAACTATGCAAGGCTTTTCTCAAGGGAGCTTCTTTACTTAGACCACCATTAAAAGAGCCTACTCCCCCTTGGGATTTAACTGTCAAGTTTCAGGTTTTAATACAACCTCCTTTTGAACCTTTAGCCAAAGCAGATCTTAAACTTTTGTCTTGGAAAAAAAATTTTTGGTCGCTATCACATCAGCTAGATGAATATCAGAACTCCAGACTCTTGTCTTCTAAACCTCCTCACCTGTTTTTTCATAAAAGCAGGGTGTTTTTGTGAATAAAGCTATACTTTTTCATAAGGTAGCTTCTGAGTCCAATATAAACCAGATCATTAATCTACAAGTTTTCTTTCACAATTTTCAAATAAGGGAGAGTATATGCTTCACCTTTTGGATATGCAAAGACAACTTTCTGTTTACCTTCATAGGTTGGTACTAGGCTATCTGCCCGAAGGCATTTATAAGCCTAGCCAGAATGTGTTGGCTTTCGCCGCCCCCTTAGATTAGTTCCCTGTGCCTCTGTCCAGCAGAGCCACTGAACTGATCCCCGAGGTAAACTTTTTGTTTCTCATCCACTCATCAAGGTTTCTTTTGAAGAGTGTTAGCGAGAAGCTCTGCCTAATGTAGACTGGGATCTTGTTCCAAAGAATGGGAAGTCTCTGGGACAGGAATCTATCCCTCCAGCACGTCCTATTTATTGTTGTGGTGAGGTTTAGATCCCTAGAGCATGTGGCTCGAGGGAATAAGGTTTTCTTTAGGTGGAGCATGCCCTTCAATTCTGGGTTGGACATGGCCTTGTATGTCAGGCAGAGATCACCTCTGAGTAGGCAGTATGCAACCGAGTACAACTGGAGTTTCTTCAGTCGAGCTGCATAGGGCATCTGTTTGTGGCCAGTGATCCTCTTGGTGAGGTACTTCTGTGGTCTTTCCAGCTGTTGCAGGTGTCTTGTAAGGTACATCCTAAATGGGGTGTTGTACTCTATGATGGGTCTGATGAGTGATGAGTAGAGGGGCCCAATGACCTCTTTTCATCTGGATGCGAACCCGTTTGTGATTAGGTGGGCCACGTAGAAGGATTTTCTAACCACTTTGGCAATGTGATTATCAAAGGTGAGATTACTATCTACTTGGGTCCCCAGATCCCTTATTATGTCTTCCGTATTTAGGGAACTACCACCTATGTGGTAGTTTGTGGATACTTTGTTTTTTCCAAAGGGGATGACTATGCACTTTTTTGGCATTTAGCTTGAGGCCATGATTTTGACACCAGGTATCCATCTCAGTGAGACCCTTTTGGAGGATGTCTGTGTCAGCCAGAGAGTCAGTTATAACCCCTAGTTTGCAGTCGTCTGTGAACTTGGTCAGCCATAGTCCTTCTGTGCTTGCCTGTACCTCTGAGAAGTATATGCTGAACAGGAGGGGTCCTAGGACTGAGCCCTGGGGAATGCCACTTGTAACCGGTTTAGAGTCGAACCTAGCTCCTGCAACTCTCACCATGTGGGTTCTGTCCGTGAGCCAGTTGGCAACCCATCTTGTGACGTAGGGGCTTATGTTCAGGCTGGTGAGCTTGTCTATAATACCAGAATGGAGAATGTTGTCCAAGGCCTTAGCAAGGTCTAGGTAGGCTGTGTGTACCACCTTTCCCTCATCTGTAGCCTTGGTAACTGTCTCAAAGAAGTCCACCATATTTAGGAGACATGACCTGCCCTTAACAAAGCCAAACTGGGTAGGTTCCAGTGTTTGAATGTTCCCATTGTCTCTGTTAATGAGTTCCATGATGATGCGCTCCATAGCCTTGCAAACCAAGCTAGTCAGGCTTATAGGGTGATAGTTCCCGGGGTCTGTTGTGGCTCCACCTTTGTGGAGCAGAATAACCATTGCTGTGTGCCACTCTCTGGGTATGTAGCCTGTGGAGAGGCTGAGTTTGAACAGTGAGTTTAGGTGAGGGATTAGTTCACCTTTGAGCTCGTGTAGGATGCAGCCTGGGACACCGTCCGGTCCCATTGATGCTGTGTTTTTGGCTTTGGAGAGGGTTGTTTTAACCTGAGTGTCTGTGATTTCAGGGACACTACATTCTTCTGGTATGGTTATGAGCCCTTTTGGGGGTGAAGTTTGCACTGAACCTGTCTGCCAGGATGTTGGTGATATCGGTCGGTTCAGTGTGTTTTGTGCCTTTCTGCAGTAACTCCGAGCAGATCTGAGCATTGTCATTTAGATTCTTGACATAGCTAAAGAATGCCTTGTGGTTATCTTTGGAGTCCTTGGTAATTTTTTCTTTCAAAGCTCGCCTTGGATGATTTTATGAGGGATTGAAGTTTCTTGCTGATGCTGACCAGGGATGTCTTCCCTTCTTGGGATTTTACTCTTTTCTGTACTAGTTTCCTCCTCCTGTTTAGCTTGTTTATGGCAGGAGTCTACCAGACTGATTTCCTTTTCTTGGAGGAGTGAGTCTTGGTTTTGCTTGGGATGGCATGATCCATGCATTCTTGTAGCTGCCCCTAGAATGCATTAGTAAAGGATTTTGCAGCTTGGACAGTGTTATCCTTCAGCATGGGGGCTTTGAAACTTTCAACCTTGGTCTTAAGTAACGTGAAGTTTGCTTTTGAAAAGTTTTTCACTGTGGTTTTCTTGTCTGGGGGTGGGGGCAGAATATGGATATCCAAAGTGATTTGTTTATGGCCAGATCTAACCAGCGAGGGGTTGACTTCTGGTGTGGAACACCGGTCGCCCATGTTGGTGATGACCAGGTCCAATCTGTTGTCACCACTGGTGGGAGTGTTGACCAGTTGAACCAGGGCATTTGAGTTTATAAATTCTAGGAAACGTTGGGCAAGGGAGTTAGTACTTAAGTAGTTCTTCCAGTTAATGTTTGGGTAATTGAAATCACCCAATATTAGGGTGTTTGGTAGGACCTTTATGCTTCCCAGTGTTTCCAGAAATGTGGAATGGGGGTCCTGGGACATGGTGGGTGATCTGTAGCAAGCTACAATTTGAATTGCAGTTTTTCCCGTTGTTAGTTGCACAAGGATGATCTCTGAAGCATCGTGCTGTGCCACTAACCTGGAGGTGTGGGTATCCTTGATGGATATGGATACGCCCTCACCTTTTGTATTTCGGTTTGGGTTCTGTGGCCGAAATGTATGGTATGAGTTGTAGCCTGGTAGTGCTGGGGTGCTCTCTGGAACCTTAAACCAGGTTTCTGCTACTGCACATATATCGATTTTCTCCATACTGAGGAGTGCCTTGAGTGCGTGCATTTTGAGGTTTAGACTTCTGGCACTGAGTAGCATTACCCTCAGTTTTTTGTTACTTGTGCTATTTATGGCGGTGGGTTTGTCTTTTGAGCCTTGCCTAAAAAAGGCACTATGGGGGTAGCAAGAGCCTTGGCCAGTATTCGAAAGCCTAAAGGTGACAGGTGCAAGCCATCTCTAGCGAAGCAGAGTGGCTTGTCGAGCATGTCATCCCAGGTGGACAGACACTGGATTCCCTTTGAATGACACCAGAAACTTAGCCAATTGTTGAAATCGAGAATTTTTTCTTTATACTGTGGTATCATTCTTGGTGGGGGCAGGATGCTACTCAGGGTCAGGGTCATACCGGCCTGTGCTATGTGATCAGAGAGCTCTTCCATGTCTCTCTTCATGTAGTCCAGGGAGGTACGGCTCAGGTCATTCACACAAACATGGACAATGACAGAGTCATATTTGTACTTGTTCTGGATTGACCTGAGTGCTTGTGTTATTTGATGGATCCTGGCACCCAACAGGCAGCTAACAGTAACCTTCTCCTTATTCAGCCTAGTGAGTGGGACATCAGTGTGCCTGACTATAGAGTCACCTATTACTAGTATGTTGGGTATGTTATTTTGCCTTAAGGGCTGTGATTGCATGGCACACTGGTTTTGTGAAGTATGTGTTTCATGGTTTGTGTTGGGGGGTGGAGGTTGCTTGAATGTTTGCTTTGGAGGTCTCTGTTAGTTTTGCAGATTTTTATTTAGAGCCTCCGAGTATGTTTTCATGTATTTATGTGTGTTTTTTGCCGGTGCTGGTTTAATGGGTCTATGTAAGACTAGTCGTATGATGCAAGTATTTCCCTTTCTCCTCTTGACTGTCGAATCCAGTCTTGGGTTGAGAGAGCTTAGCCTCTAGTTTGGCTGTATAACTGCATCTCCTTTGTTTATGGAAAAAAGATTTATCCTTCCCTAAGTCTCATAGAGCTCATTTTACAAGATCTATGGCAATTTCTTCAGCCTTTTGATCAAAGTCTTCTTTAGATGACATTTGTGCCACTGCAACTTGGACTCATTTTAACACCTTTATTGCTCATTACAAATTTGATTTTATTTTCAGGAACAGAGCAACCTTTGGCTCTGCAGTGTTCTGGAATGTTCCTCCACGAGGGCCTCCCAAGGTCACAGTAGCTGGGAACTCTGCCCCAATAGTTGAGGAATGAATGAAATGGAGAACAGATAAAAAAATTATGTACTCACCATAATGTTCCATCTGTGTTGTCCAGTTTAATTTTTCCTCAACTTCCCACCCACTTAACTTCCTTCATTTCCTTCTGGAAAAATCTGAGGGTTATGCGGGAAACTCTGTTCCTTGTTTGAGCTCCAGCTTCCCTTTTTCCTTTCTACTTTTGTTAATGTCTGTAATAGGTTTTCCCTTAATATATAGGGGCAGCAAACTTGATCTGAGATATGTTAGGTTGGCAGGGCATTATGGTAAAGGGAGGATTTCGAGAGTTCTTGGATCTGAACAGATAGCAGCAGCCGAGCTGGATCCAAACCCATCAGTTGAGGAAGAATGAAAATGGACATCTCAGATGGAACATTATGGTGAATATGTAATTGTTTTTTTTTTAAATCACAATTTAAAGTTCTCCAAGTTTCTTCCTAAATAGCCTAAAACATGACATATCAGGACCATTTGACTTTTCAACTACAGCTTTAAAATGGGTTACTTGCCAGGTGAATCTCTGTTGATAAAGGTCCACCATCAGATGACCATGAGAAATATAGACTCATCAGTTTGACAAGCATAATATGCAAAGCCATGGAACAAATTATGGACATGAACAACAAAGACATTGGTAACCTACAGTCACTGGACTCTTGTGGTCTTTATCCAAGTATGGGCCTATAAAGTGTTTCTACTATATTTTATGCAGGTTAGCCTTAACTGCTGTGTGGGAACATTGTTCATATTTTCTATTATTGCTACCCTTAGCCCTTAATAGTATTTGTGTAGTATTCTAGCTGTTGTTTTTTTTTCCCATGACTTGAAGGATCCTGATATGGCCACCTCACCCCCCCCCCCATCAAATCATGTTGTACCTAAAAAGAAGAGTAAACTGAACAAAAACATACCTCAGCCTACAGCATTCTGGAGGCCACTTAACTTTTTCCCTATCACCCTATTTTGTGAGCCTTCATGGTATGGAGTTCAGAAACATGCTCCAGGGCTGCGCCTTTACCCGATTAAGGTACAGGAGAACCAAACCCTTTAAGTTCAGGAGAGGTCCAGGTTAAGAAACCCCTTGCCAGACATAATGCTCTGTCCCAAGTATATTCTCCTTTTTAATAGTTCATGATAAGAAAAAACAAACTTCAACACTGAACAAATAATCAGGTTATTACTGTGTATAGGGCTGATGTTTCCTTAGCTAAGAGTGTTTTACTTTCAGCTAATCATAGAGGCTTTGCTCCTTCTCAGAATGACTATGGGGCTGCCTTCTCTAGAGAGCAGTCTAACACCACCATACCTCTCAGTCTGGAAACATCAAAAATCTGGACAAGGCCCATGAAAAATAGGTACAAATCTGTACACTGTTTAACATAAAATTTACATAAATATGTAACCCCGCACACTCCAATGGAATTGTGGGATACCAAATATCAAATGCAAACTGCAGAACAGACCAAAATATGGCACCAGAGTCCACCTGTAGCCATTCTAATGTCTCATTACCTGGCTATTTTGCCCCATTTACCATAAACACTAATGTGTGCATATTGCTTTACTTCTACAATGATTATTTGGATTTTATTTTTACACTTTACAGCACAATGCACAAACACTAATAGACATCTGCTAAACAAAGCAATACTGTTCCACAATGAAAATAGACTTGGCATTAAAACTTATCTGCCCTTGAAACTCACATTCATTAAGACAGCATTGAAACCCATACCACATCCAAAAAAATGCATCTGGCCAATGGTGGATAAAAATTACCTTTGGGCTGTTTTCAAATCATTGGCCCCCTTGCACACAAAACAAGAAACATACATGTGTTCTTTGATGCACTTTCCTGACTTTATTAAATTATATTCCTTGTATAATTCAGCACACTTGTTAGACAAACCGCATTTTAAATTTATTGCTTCAACATTTTTCCAGTAGGCAATGAAAAAAATGCATGAACCAATAATGACAAAACTGCCCAATTCAGAACATTTCCATCATAAAGGTCTACTTCTACGCACACAAACACACAATATATACATATGTATATAATAACAGTAGTGTAAGCCATAGGCATCTTGCACAGCTTCTTGCACATATTTTCAATGTAAGTTTTTTTTTGGGGGGGAGGGGGGCAAAAGGCCAAAAACCAGGGATGCATTTTACACATTGCTTGTATAATTTTGGAAAGTTGCTAGAATAAAATGTTTTACTACCATGCTTTTCCCTGGCAAGTCTTGAACCCAGGACCCTGTGCACTACAGTCAGAGCAACATACCAATATTCCAAATCAGCACTTTATTTCCTGAAAGATAGGAAGACTGAAACTTAAATGGGTATCATTTAGTGAATTCAGTTCTCACTTCTCACCATAGATCTCAACCTATTAGCACAAAAAAACTGGACAAAGTCAATAATGGGGGAATATGGCCCCAAAATAGGTACACATTTCAAATACTGATCTTATAAACCTAGAAAATTGCTAGAATAAAAGGTTTTGTTACCATTTATTTTCTGAAGAATATGAAGTCTGAAATTCAAATGCCTCTCATTATTTAATTAATTCAACCTTCAGTGATTTGTCACAAAAATCCTGAAAACCACAGATTTTATGAGGAACAGATCAAAAATATGGCAGAAATTCACAAGTGGTGGTGGCTAGGGACATTAGACTCTTTTTACAGTAATGTTCGAACCATTATGTTCGAAGTTACAAAACTTCAACTATGGATTAAAAAAAAAAAAAACAATGGAAAACAAAATAAACTATTTTAATCAGGGGGGCAAGCCCCCCTGCACCCCTCACACCTCCCGCTACTGAAATATACCAACTCCAAGATCGCACCCCATTGAACAAAATGGAAACCTCTGCTTATGGAGATTTCCATTAAAACGCTTGAACTTTTACAAATTTGAAATTATGGTCTCGACCATATGAGGTTCAAACTTGTAAAAGTTCAACTACGTGATAGGAACCCAGCAGCAGGACCAATCAATGGGGATGATATATGTAAACTGATGCATGAGATATCTGAAATGTTATATAATTCCAAGTTCTTTCCAAATGAAGTGTACAACTTCAGAGGTCTACTCTTAGTATGCCATAACCTGTAGGGAGTATTTGCTCACTGGCAATGTGAGGTTTTAGCCAGGTTTCTGTCAGGATGACAATATCTGGGGAGTATAAGTCAATGGTGGCATGGAGTTCATGGACTTTGTTGGATATACTTCTAATATTTAGGCTTAGTAGAAGGAAGTCACTTGGCTTTCTATTGGCTGTAATATGGGAGAAGTTGTGGTTTCTAGTCTGATTATGAGGATTGGGGTTGGAGATGGTAGGGCCAGGGTTGGGGTGGATGTTTCCACTTAGGGCTAGTTTTGGTATGCATGAGATTATTAGTTTTCTCAGTTTTTGAATGTGTTTGTTTATAATGGAAACTTTATGATTGTGCTCTGTGGGTAATAGGTATGGTGGGAGGGTTACTATGTTAATTTGTAGGGATGCTTTACATTTGAGTAATATAGTTGGTAGAATATGTGGGGGGTGCATAGGGATGGTTCTTGAGCTGGTGGGAGGGGAGCTGAGTATGGGTGAGACATGGGTGGTGGTGTGAATAGTAGTACAGTGGTAGTGGTTAAGTGGGGGAATGATGGAGCTTTGGTAGGATGTAAGATATGCAAGGAGAGTGCTTGCAGTGAGCAAAGGAAAGGTATGCTTGTACATGTCAGTTGAGGAGGTGTGAAAGTAGAGGGAATATGGAGGAGGCAGTGTTGGGTTAGTGCTGTGGTTGGCTATTGGAAAGATGGGAGGGGTTTGAGTGCAATAAAGGTGGGACCACTGGGGGCGGGAGGGAATAGGGGGCAGGGTGGGGAGTGAAGCAGGTAGAGACCCTGTTAGGGTCTTGTATGAGGGGCTGGAAACAATCACAAAGCAAGACAAGTATGTGTTAAGAAACAATCACAATTGACCAAGGACTGCTCTGAAACTGTAAGTCTTTTCATAATTTCTCAGGTGGAAAAACAGGATAACCTTGTATCAGTAGGCTACTGTGGTCATAGTTTAAATTAACAAACACACAGTATTGATCAGTTATGGATACTATTTGCTAACAGAAGGGAATAAGAGAAAGTGGAAGATGTGTGTGGTGGTGGTGGTGGTGGTGGGGGGGGCTGCTTACAGCCAAAGCACAGTGCTCTCCAGGGGAAAATGAAGATTGGTTCAAACAGGTAGACACATACTCAAAGTTAACTGTAGCTGTTTGCAGACAGTTCAGACCCGGACTGTGCTTCTCTTATAAGAATGTTAAAGGTGGTACCGCAGTTGAATACTTAAGAGTGGTGCTAGGTCTAGAAAAGAAGGGTACAGAGAGGAGTAAGCACTTTTGAGATGGTAAATATATATTATAAAGATTATAAAAAACACACTGAGCAAATAGCTACCACATGCAGGACAATGTCCTGAACCACTACTTAGTATATGCAGATACTGAGCCAATTGGAAGAACATTAGAAAACAAAAACCCAGACAGTTATGCAGCCACAGATAAAAATATAGTGAGCAGCAATCTGTCGTGGTGCTCTAATGTGATTCTATCTACCAGTAACAGCACAAACTTATAGAAATAATTTAGACACTAGTACGAGCTGTCTACACACAACACAATTACATGAATAACATTAGTGAACAAGGTGCAGCTATGCAAATAGACCATACAAACTATTATACTAGAAACAACTTGGTGCATACAAGAATGCTAGCATGCCATAGTAACATCAATAATAAAGCATAAAACATATTAGATGTCTAACACAATTCAACATAAACATATACAGTTGTAAAATGTCTAATACAATTCAACATAAATAGGCATTTGCAGTTGTAAAACACTTACTGGAGAGACACTGAGCCTTCATGGGGCCTGTAGCAGAGTGGATTGTAGTTTTACAAATGGTGCCTGCCACAGGTAATATTTATTAACTCTGGGATTGTCTTAAGGTAATAAACAGTGAAGGGAGGGAGAACAAGGGTGTGAGCAGGCAGTTCTTTGTACTGCTGCTAATGAGCCAAAGCAAGACAAGTATGTGTTAAGAAACAATCACAATTGACCAAGGACTGCTCTGACACTGTAAGTCTTTTCATAATTTCTCAGGTGGAAAAACAGGATAACCCTGTATCAGTAGGCTACTGTGGTCATAGTTTAAATTAACAAACACACAGTATTGATCAGTTATGGATACTATTTGCTAACAGAAGGGAATAAGAGAAAGTGGAAGATGTGTGTGGTGGTGGTGGTGGGGGCTGCTTACAGCCAAAGCACAGTGCTCTCCAGGGGAAAATGAAGATTGGCTCAAACAGGTAGACACATACTCAAAGTTAACTGTAGCTGTTTGCAGACAGTTCAGACCCGGACTGTGCTTCTCTTATAAGAATGTTAAAGGTGGTACCGCAGTTGAATGTTTAAGAGTGGTGTTAGGTTCAAAGTTAACTGTAGCTGTTTGCAGACAATTCAGACCCGGACTGCACTTCTCTTATAAGAATGTTAAAGGTGGTACCGCAGTTGAATACTTAAGAGTGGTGTTAGGTTCAAAGTTAACTGTAGCTGTTTGCAGACAGTTCAGACCCGGACTGCGCTTCTCTTATAAGAATGTTAAAGGTGGTACCGCAGTTGAATACGTAAGAGTGGTGTTAGGTTCAAAGTTAACTGTAGCTGTTTGCAGACAGTTCAGACCCGGACTGCGCTTCTCTTATAAGAATGTTAAAGGTGGTACTGCAGTTGAATACTTAAGAGTGGTGTTAGGTTGGAGAGACACTGAGCCTTCATGGGGCCTGTAGCAGAGTGGATTGTAGATTTTATTGGACATTTTTATTGTATGGAACGGACCGGAAGTTCTTATTGATAGCCTAATTATGTATATTAATAGTAGTACCACTTTTTTAAAGTTTACACATGAAATTAGTAAATATGAAATTAATTTTTTAGATATTAAGTTACAAAAAGATTATGTTACTAGTAAATACAAATCCAAGATATATAGGAAGAAGTACCATTCTAATACTTACCTTCATTTTGATAGTGACCACCCTGACTTATTGAAAAAGAATATTGTAAAGGGCCAAATGATAAGAATAGCAAGGATGACATCTGAGAGTGATGATTTTCTTTTAGAGATGGATAATTTACAAAAAATGTTTTAGCAGAGGGATTACCCCCTGGATTTAATTAAGAAGGTGAAACAATATGTAATTGATAAAAGAGAAACCCATTATAAACCCCTTTTATATAAGCAGTAGGTGATTAATACATTAGAAGGGGAAAATGGTAGGAGAAATTTTAATAATAAGTTAGTTACTACTCCTTTTTTAACTTTAACTTATTACAAGGGTATAAAATGGCTTAAGAAATGTATTGATGATACATGTGAGTTTTTTAAAATGATGCCCACCAGAGTGACTATTTTTCAGGATAGACTTACATATAGCTATAGAAGAAATCAAAATTTGAAGAACATCTTTGAGAAAAAGAAAAATATAGGCGTAGGTGAAATTGTATCTAATAGAATCGGTACATTCAAGTGTGGGAGGTGTTCACAGTGTTCGTTCATTGCGGACAAGAAAACTTTGTGGATTCCTACTTTAGGCATGACCCTGAAATCTAAGAGATACAGTAGCTGTTACACCAAAGGTGTGATCTATTTAGCCTTTTGTAAACATTGTTGGGCATTTTATGTAGGGAAAACGATAAGACATCTAAGAAGGAGAATATATGAGCATATGAGGGATATTAATAGAAAGGATGTGAACAATGCACTTTACAGACATTCGCTAACATGTCAGCAAGCTGATTTTAAATTTTGGGTATTGGAAGAAGTGGAACAACTGGAAAGGGGCGGTGATTGGGAGACAAGATTAGAATACAGGGAAATGATCTGGCAACTGAAAATGGATGCCTGTTATGGCAAGGGGTTGAATGATCATGTCTCCATTACACCTGTCCTTAAAATATTAGCAGAAGACCCAAAGAGAAATTAATACTAATATTAATATTAATACCAATAATACCAATAATCTGGGTAGTTGTCTAGAATAATACAACTTATCAATATTAATTTTTTATTGATTACGTACCTCTATAGGATTTATTTTTGTAGTCTTGTAGTTTTGTTAACATGGTTTTTCATTGTTTTTTCCTGCATTTTTATTCAGTTTTAGTATCAATAGTATTTATAACACAATATCTATTTTTATATAGTAACATCAGTTTTTGTAAGAATGTGGTTATGTGTTCAACAGTTCAACATTTCAAGGGCACCATATAGAATTTGATGAACATCTATTTTACTATAGGATTTTTATATTAAATTTAGTCTCATCGGATGTGGAGTGTAGTTTTTATAGCTTTTTCATAACTTTTTTGCAGTTTTTTAAAGTCTATTTATGTATTTTGTATATTTATATATTTTAACATATATTTATATATGTAAAAGTATTTATATTACATTATTTATATCGGTTTTTATCTAGTAGTTTCATACATATATGTATATATATATTTTATGTATTGTATATATACATATATATATATATTTTATATATATTTATATATATTTTTATACATTTTTTATTATATGGGTCTATATTTTATTATTTTTTCCACTAAACAAAGTATTTCTAATTAAACAAAATTTACAAGTGTTTTTATGAATGAAAAGTGTTTTTTATAAGTGTTTTTTATGAATGAAAAGAATTGTACACCTGTATTGATTGTTGTATACAAAACACTGGTATGATAAAATATTGCTTCAATAAAAAAATTTATAATAATCATATGAGCAAGTCAGCCCCATTCATTTTCGTATATTCATTTTTGTATATTCATTTCTGCACATTCATACGTACCTGTGTGTGTGTATTAGTATATATAATTAGGTACATACACCTTTAATTTTATTGGTTTTGTGTTACTAATACTTGGTGCGTAATTAGTTCATTAATTCCAACTATGGGTAGTATTTAAGGAGTTGAATTAACTATATGTATTGATTCTGAAGAGGTCTCCAGTGGGAGACGAAAGCGCTAAATCCCATTATTGACTTTTTTGTATTTTATTCATTACCCAGTTTTATAATTTTTTGGCGTATATCTGTCTGTGCCGAATAAAAATTTATATTTGATTATCATTAGTGGAATTATCGTTTTATGAATCCTGCAGTCTTCGGTGGAGTTATTGGAGGTGTTGTGATTTTGGAAGACGGCCTTTATAGCAACCGTTTCCACGTTTGGTTCTTGGTTTTTGTGTCGAGCGTTTACTATTTGTTGAAGTGGTTCCTTCTGTTGATGAGGTTTTGTATTATTACATATGTAACAAGATGAAAGTGCTCAGTCAATGCCTTGTGTCATAGAAGGCCAAAATACTCGTCCTCTCACCCTTCTTTTAGTAGAGTTGGGACCTGGGTGACTGCAGTGCAAGATAGTAATGTAAAAATACCACACACAGGCAGGAAACATGTCTTGAGTGAACAGATACAAGAACAAATTAGATACTATTGGAAATTTTTATTAAGGGATGGGAAGCTAAATAACTTACTGAATGGGTGTCCTGTATTTTCTTATAAGAAAGGAGTCAGTATAGCAGATAAACTTATTAAATCTTATTTCATTGCCCCTACAGAAGGTTTAGTAAATAACCCATTACCTAAGGGTACTTTTCCTTGTGGGAAATGTAACATTTGTGATCTGCTTGTACAAACATTTTATAAACTGTGGAATACAAATTTTACAGTATTAGGACATTTTTCATGTACTACTACTACTACAGGTATTATCTATGCTTTACATTGTCCATGTAATTTAATATACATAGGGGAAACTAAAAGAATGTTTAAACCGATTACAGGAACATGTTAGAGACATAAAGAAATGTAAAGTGGAAAGTTCCATTGGAGTGCGTTTTATGCAGCATTACAAAAGTGATTGCAAGTTCTTACAGGTACTATTTTAGATAAAGTTTTTGTTAAATTAGGAGATGATGAAATGTTAAAGAACAAATTATTATTTAAGGAATCTCTATTCATCTTGAAGTATAATACTATGGTTCCACATGGCCTCAATTGTGAAATTAATTGGAAATATTTGATTTATTTAGTGTATGGCTGTCTTTAATTGTTTCATTAGGGTTGGGTATTTAAGGGGAATGTTTTGCTATTTTATTTTATACTTCTTGAAGACTGGTTAAGTCGAGGCGCTAAAGAATAAATACTTTGGATCCTGTTTCCTGCGTGTGTGTGTTTTTTTATTTTTGTGTCTTGCAACTTGGTGGTTTTGCAAGATAGTAATGTACTCTGGTTGCAAGGACTTTGGAACAATCACTTTTGGACCTTTCATAATGGTACCTTTGTCATCCAAAATCTCATCTCTGTACGGAAAATAAAGTTGCACTTCTTAAGATAAACTAGATTGCTTTGACGGCCATCCTTGATTGATAAAGTGATTGAGCCTTTGTAAAACTGGATCTGTGGCTGTGTGATCTCTCAGCTTATCAAGAAGTATGGAAGGAAAATTTCTTACTTCCATGACTTCAAAATCAAGGTTCTCATTCTCATGCTGTTCTATGGTATTTCTGGGTGATTTTGACAATGTATCAGCAAGATAAAGAAGTTTGCCTTTCTTGGAGGCAAGATTGAAATTGTACTTTTGGAATCTCAGCATTGTACGTTGCAGTCTGTCTGGAGCTGAATGCATAGGCTTTCTCAAGATAGTGACTAAAGGTTGGTGGTCTGTTTCAATCTGGATAGGGCTACCATAAACATAATCACGGAACTTTGAACATGCAAACAGAATTGCCAAAAGCTCTTTCTCGATCAGGTAGTACTGCATCTCAGTTTGGGTAAGAGTTCTCGATGCAGAGGCAAGAGGTTGATCTTGTAGAATGAGTGTAACAAGACCAAATTTCAAAACATCACAGGAAAGTGTAACTGGCATGTGAACATCATAGTATCTGAGTGTTGATGGACTAGCAATTCTCTGTTTCAGGACTTCAAATGCTCTTTGGGACTGTTCTAACCAAGATCAGGATACATCTTTATGTGTCCGCTCTCTAAGTGGTGTTGAAAGTTGGCTCAAGTCTGGAATGAACTTGCCTAGGTAGTTGAACATGCCAAGAAAACGTTGCAGGGCTTGAACATTGTCTTGTGCTGGCATCTCGAGAATAGCTGTTTGCTTTGAAGGGTCTGGTCATAGGCCTGTACTAGTAACTAATGACCAACATAAGTTTTCTTCTTGTAGCCCGAATTTGCATTTATGTGGGTTGAGCTTAAGATTCACTTGACGTTCCCTTTCTATAACATTTCTGAGGTTTTTGTTATGTTCTGCTTCATCACTACCTCCTACCAGTATGTCTTCTACTATAATAGCACAAGGATACCCAGAAAAAAATTGCTCCATTGCACGTTGAAAGACTTCACTTGCAGAATTTATCCCAAATGGCATTCTCAAAAATATGTACCTGCCAAACAGAGTACTGAAAATAGTGATTTTTTGTCAAGCTGAATTTGCCAAAATTACCTCTTTGTATCTTGGACAGAAAAAATAGTGGTATTTGATTTCAAGGCTGTGACTTCTTCGACTGTGCGCATTGGATGATGAGGTCTTTTTAGCGCTTTGTTCAAATCTCATGGGTCAGTGCATATTCTGATGTCATCTGAGCTTTTCTTATGAGCTACCACCATGGAAGATACCCATTCAGTTGGAGTTTCAACTGGACAAATCGCACCTTGTCGCACCATGTTAATCTAGCTTGGCTTTGGCTCTGTCCTGCATGGCTAATGGAACTTTACGTGGCTTGATAACTGGACTTGACATTTGGGTCTAACTTCATGGAGTACACAATTGAAAGTTTGCCTAATTTGTCTTCGAAAAGATCAGCATAGATAGAAAAAAGTACTGGGCGAAATTAGAGTAGTGGCTTTTTAAGCTAACATGATGGACTTCCTTATTAAATGAAAGCAGTCACATTTTCAAACTCTCTGAACCCTAATGATTGGACATGCCTCTTGACCACATAAAATAATAAGTCATAACTTCTTCCACACTGCTGGAAGTAACATGAATGCACTATTGAGCCTTAAGTTTGAATTTCTTCACCTCCATAAGCAACAAGCTTTACACACCTTATTATGTTCGAAGTTACAAAACTTCAACTATGGATTAAAAAAAAAAAACAATGGAAAACAAAATAAACTATTTTAATCAGGGGGGAAGCCCCCCTGCACCCCTCACACCTCCCGCTACTGAAATATACCAACTCCAAGATCGCACCCCATTGAACAAAATGGAAACCTCTGCTTATGGAGATTTCCATTAAAACGCTTGAACTTTTACAAATTTGAAATTATGGTCTCGACCATATGAGGTTCAAACTTGTAAAAGTTCAACTACATGATAGGAACCCAGCAGCAGGACCAATCAATGGGAATGATATATGTAAACTGATGCATGAGATATCTGAAATGTTATATATTTCCAAGTTCTTTCCTAATGAAGTGTACAACTTCAGAGGTCTACTCTTAGTATGCCATAACCTGTAGGGAGTATTTGCTCACTGGCAATGTGAGGTTTTAGCCAGGTTTCTGTCAGGATGACAATATCTGGGGAGTATAAGTCAATGGTGGCATGGAGTTCATGGACTTTGTTGGATATACTTCTAATATTTAGGCTTAGTAGAAGGAAGTCACTTGGCTTTCTATTGGCTGTAATATGGGAGAAGTTGTGGTTTCTAGTCTGATTATGAGGATTGGGGTTGGAGATGGTAGGGCCAGGGTTGGGGTGGATGTCTCCACTTAGGGCTAGTTTTGATATGCATGAGATTATTAGTTTTCTCAGTTTTTGAATGTGTTTGTTTATAATGGAAACTTTATGATTGTGCTCTGTGGGTAATAGGTATGGTGGGAGGGTTACTATGTTAATTTGTAGGGATGCTTTACATTTGAGTAATATAGTTGGTAGAATATGTGGGGGTGCATAGGGATGGTTCTTGAGCTGGTGGGAGGGGAGCTGAGTATGGGTGAGACATGGGTGGTGGTGTGAATAGTAGTACAGTGGTAGTGGTTAAGTGGGGGAATGATGGAGCTTTGGTAGGATGTAAGATATGCAAGGAGAGTGCATGCAGTGAGCAAAGGAAAGGTATGCTTGTACATGTCAGTTGAGGAGGTGTGAAAGTAGAGGGAATATGGAGGAGGCAGTGTTGGGTTAGCGCTGTGTTTGGCTATTGGAAAGATGGGAGGGGTTTGAGTGCAATAAAGGTGGGACCACTGGGGGCGGGAGGGAATAGGGGGCAGGGTGGGGAGTGAAGCGGGTAGAGACCCTGTTAGGGTCTTGTATGAGGGGCTGGAAACAATCACAAAGCAAGACAAGTATGTGTTAAGAAACAATCACAATTGACCAAGGACTGCTCTGAAACTGTAAGTCTTTTCATAATTTCTCAGGTGGAAAAACAGGATAACCTTGTATCAGTAGGCTACTGTGGTCATAGTTTAAATTAACAAACACACAGTATTGATCAGTTATGGATACTATTTGCTAACAGAAGGGAATAAGCGAAAGTGGAAGATGTGTGTGGTGGTGGTGGTGGTGGTGGTGGTGGTGGTGGGGGGGTGCTTACAGCCAAAGCACAGTGCTCTCCAGGGGAAAATGAAGATTGGTTCAAACAGGTAGACACATACTCAAAGTTAACTGTAGCTGTTTGCAGACAGTTCAGACCCGGACTGTGCTTCTCTTATAAGAATGTTAAAGGTGGTACCGCAGTTGAATACTTAAGAGTGGTGCTAGGTCTAGAAAAGAAGGGTACAGAGAGGAGTAAGCACTTTTGAGATGGTAAATATATATTATAAAGATTATAAAAAACACACTGAGCAAATAGCTACCACATGCAGGACAATGTCCTGAACCACTACTTAGTATATGCAGATACTGAGCCAATTGGAAGAACATTAGAAAACAAAACCCAGACAGTTATGCAGCCACAGATAAAAATATAGTGAGCAGCAATCTGTCGTGGTGCTCTAATGTGATTCTATCTACCAGTAACAGCACAAACTTATAGAAATAATTTAGACACTAGTACGAGCTGTCTACACACAACACAATTACATGAATAACATTAGTGAACAAGGTGCAGCTATGCAAATAGACCATACAAACTATTATACTAGAAACAACTTGGTGCATACAAGAATGCTAGCATGCCATAGTAACATCAATAATAAAGCATAAAACATATTAGATGTCTAACACAATTCAACATAAACATATACAGTTGTAAAATGTCTAATACAATTCAACATAAATAGGCATTTGCAGTTGTAAAACACTTACTGGAGAGACACTGAGCCTTCATGGGGCCTGTAGCAGAGTGGATTGTAGTTTTACAAATGGTGCCTGCCACAGGTAATATTTATTAACTCTGGGATTGTCTTAAGGTAATAAACAGGGAAGGGGAGGGGAGAACAAGGGTGTGAGCAGGCAGTTCTTTGTACTGCTGCTAATGAGCCAAAGCAAGACAAGTATGTGTTAAGAAACAATCACAATTGACCAAGGACTGCTCTGACACTGTAAGTCTTTTCATAATTTCTCAGGTGGAAAAACAGGATAACCCTGTATCAGTAGGCTACTGTGGTCATAGTTTAAATTAACAAACACACAGTATTGATCAGTTATGGATACTATTTGCTAACAGAAGGGAATAAGTGAAAGTGGAAGATGTGTGTGGTGGTGGTGGTGGGGGCTGCTTACAGCCAAAGCACAGTGCTCTCCAGGGGAAAATGAAGATTGGCTCAAACAGGTAGACACATACTCAAAGTTAACTGTAGCTGTTTGCAGACAGTTCAGACCCGGACTGTGCTTCTCTTATAAGAATGTTAAAGGTGGTACCGCAGCTGAATGTTTAAGAGTGGTGTTAGGTTCAAAGTTAACTGTAGCTGTTTGCAGACAATTCAGACCCGGACTGCACTTCTCTTATAAGAATGTTAAAGGTGGTACCGCAGTTGAATACTTAAGAGTGGTGTTAGGTTCAAAGTTAACTGTAGCTGTTTGCAGACAGTTCAGACCCGGACTGCGCTTCTCTTATAAGAATGTTAAAGGTGGTACCGCAGTTGAATACGTAAGAGTGGTGTTAGGTTCAAAGTTAACTGTAGCTGTTTGCAGACAGTTCAGACCCGGACTGCGCTTCTCTTATAAGAATGTTAAAGGTGGTACTGCAGTTGAATACTTAAGAGTGGTGTTAGGTTGGAGAGACACTGAGCCTTCATGGGGCCTGTAGCAGAGTGGATTGTAGATTTTATTGGAGATTTTTACTGTATGGAACGGACCGGAAGTTCTTATTGATAGCCTAATTATGTATATTAATAGTAGTACCACTTTTTTAAAGTTTACACATGAAATTAGTAAATATGAAATAAATTTTTTAGATATTAAGTTACAAAAAGATTATGTTACTAGTAAATACAAATCCAAGATATATAGGAAGAAGTACCATTCTAATACTTACCTTCATTTTGATAGTGACCACCCTGACTTATTGAAAAAGAATATTGTAAAGGGCCAAATGATAAGAATAGCAAGGATGACATCTGAGGGTGATGATTTTCTTTTAGAGATGGATAATTTACAAAAAATGTTTTAGCAGAGTGATTACCCCCTGGATTTAATTAAGAAGGTGAAACAATATGTAATTGATAAAAGAGAAACCCATTATAAACCCCTTTTATATAAGCAGTAGGTGATTAATACATTAGAAGGGGAAAATGGTAGGAGAAATTTTAATAATAAGTTAGTTACTACTCCTTTTTTAACTTTAACTTATTACAAGGGTATAAAATGGCTTAAGAAATGTATTGATGATACATGTGAGTTTTTTAAAATGATGCCCACCAGAGTGACTATTTTTCAGGATAGACTTACATATAGCTATAGAAGAAATCAAAATTTGAAGAACATCTTTGAGAAAAAGAAAAATATAGGGGTAGGTGAAATTGTATCTAATAGAATCGGTACATTCAAGTGTGGGAGGTGTTCACAGTGTTCGTTCATTGCGGACAAGAAAACTTTGTGGATTCCTACTTTAGGCATGACCCTGAAATCTAAGAGATACAGTAGCTGTTACACCAAAGGTGTGATCTATTTAGCCTTTTGTAAACATTGTTGGGCATTTTATGTAGGGAAAACGATAAGACATCTAAGAAGGAGAATATATGAGCATATGAGGGATATTAATAGAAAGGATGTGAACAATGCACTTTACAGACATTCGCTAACATGTCAGCAAGCTGATTTTAAATTTTGGGTATTGGAAGAAGTGGAACAACTGGAAAGGGGTGATTGGGAGACAAGATTAGAATACAGGGAAATGATCTGGCAACTGAAAATGGATGCCTGTTATGGCAAGGGGTTGAATGATCATGTCTCCATTACACCTGCCCTTAAAATATTAGCAGAAGACCCAAAGAGAAATTAATACTAATATTAATATTAATACCAATAATACCAATAATCTGGGTAGTTGTCTAGAATAATACAACTTATCAATATTAATTTTTTATTGATTACGTACCTCTATAGGATTTATTTTTGTAGTCTTGTAGTTTTGTTAACATGGTTTTTCATTGTTTTTTCCTGCATTTTTATTCAGTTTTAGTATCAATAGTATTTATAACACAATATCTATTTTTATATAGTAACATCAGTTTTGTAAGAATGTGGTTATGTGTTCAACAGTTCAACATTTCAAGGGCACCATATAGAATTTGATGAACATCTATTTTACTATAGGATTTTTATATTAAATTTAGTCTCATCGGATGTGGAGTGTAGTTTTTATAGCTTTTTCATAACTTTTTTGCAGTTTTTTAAAGTCTATTTATGTATTTTGTATATTTATATATTTTAACATATATTTATATATGTAAAAGTATTTATATTACATTATTTATATCGGTTTTTATCTAGTAGTTTCATACATATATGTATATATATATATTTTATGTATTGTATATATACATATATATATATATTTTATATATATTTATATATATTTTTATACATTTTTTATTATATGGGTCTATATTTTATTATTTTTTCCACTAAACAAAGTATTTCTAATTAAACAAAATTTACAAGTGTTTTTATGAATGAAAAGTGTTTTTTATAAGTGTTTTTTATGAATGAAAAGAATTGTACACCTGTATTGATTGTTGTATACAAAACACTGGTATGATAAAATATTGCTTCAATAAAAAAATTTATAATAATCATATGAGCAAGTCAGCCCCATTCATTTTCGTATATTCATTTTTGTATATTCATTTCTGCACATTCATACGTACCTGTGTGTGTGTATTAGTATATATAATTAGGTACATACACCTTTAATTTTATTGGTTTTGTGTTACTAATACTTGGTGCGTAATTAGTTCATTAATTCCAACTATGGGTAGTATTTAAGGAGTTGAATTAACTATATGTATTGATTCTAAAGAGGTCTCCAGTGGGAGACGAAAGCACTAAATCGCATTATTGACTTTTTTGTATTTTATTCATTACCCAGTTTTATAATTTTTTGGCGTATATCTGTCTGTGCCGAATAAAAATTTATATTTGATTATCATTAGTGGAATTAT
This sequence comes from Protopterus annectens, assembly GCF_019279795.1. Lineage (NCBI taxonomy): Eukaryota > Metazoa > Chordata > Ceratodontiformes > Protopteridae > Protopterus > Protopterus annectens. The sequence goes on from NC_056726.1 coordinate 1,834,483,309, forward strand.
CGTTTTATGAATCCTGCAGTCTTCGGTGGAGTTATTGGAGGTGTTGTGATTTTGGAAGACGGCCTTTATAGCAACCGTTTCCACGTTTGGTTCTTGGTTTTTGTGTCGAGCGTTTACTATTTGTTGAAGTGGTTCCTTCTGTTGATGAGGTTTTGTATTATTACATATGTAACAAGATGAAAGTGCTCAGTCAATGCCTTGTGTCATAGAAGGCCAAAATACTCGTCCTCTCGCCCTTCTTTTAGTAGAGTTGGGACCTGGGTGACTGCAGTGCAAGATAGTAATGTAAAAATACCACACACAGGCAGGAAACATGTCTTGAGTGAACAGATACAAGAACAAATTAGATACTATTGGAAATTTTTATTAAGGGATGGGAAGCTAAATAACTTACTGAATGGGTGTCCTGTATTTTCTTATAAGAAAGGAGTCAGTATAGCAGATAAACTTATTAAATCTTATTTCATTGCCCCTACAGAAGGTTTAGTAAATAACCCATTACCTAAGGGTACTTTCCCTTGTGGGAAATGTAACATTTGTGATCTGCTTGTACAAACATTTTATAAACTGTGGAATACAAATTTTACAGTATTAGGACATTTTTCATGTACTACTACTACTACAGGTATTATCTATGCTTTACATTGTCCATGTAATTTAATATACATAGGGGAAACTAAAAGAATGTTTAAACCGATTACAGGAACATGTTAGAGACATAAAGAAATGTAAAGTGGAAAGTTCCATTGGAGTGCGTTTTATGCAGCATTACAAAAGTGATTGCAAGTTCTTACAGGTACTATTTTAGATAAAGTTTTTGTTAAATTAGGAGATGATGAAATGATGAAGAACAAATTATTATTTAAGGAATCTCTATTCATCTTGAAGTATAATACTATGGTTCCACATGGCCTCAATTGTGAAATTAATTGGAAATATTTGATTTAATTAGTGTATGGCTGTCTTTAATTGTTTCATTAGGGTTGGGTATTTAAGGGGAATGTTTTGCTATTTTATTTTATACTTCTTGAAGACTGGTTAAGTCGAGGCGCTAAAGAATAAATACTTTGGATCCTGTTTCCTGCGTGTGTGTGTTTTTTTATTTTTGTGTCTTGCAACTTGGTGGTTTTGCAAGATAGTAATGTACTCTGGTTGCAAGGACTTTGGAACAATCACTTTTGGACCTTTCATAATGGTACCTTTGTCATCCAAAATCTCATCTCTGTATGGAAAATAAAGTTGCACTTCTTAAGATAAACTAGATTGCTTTGACGGCCATCCTTGATTGATAAAGTGATTGAGCCTTTGTAAAACTGGATCTGTGGCTGTGTGATCTCTCAGCTTATCAAGAAGTATGGAAGGAAAATTTCTTACTTCCATGACTTCAAAATCAAGGTTCTCATTCTCATGCTGTTCTGTGGTATTTCTGGGTGATTTTGACAATGTATCAGCAAGATAAAGAAGTTTGCCTTTCTTGGAGGCAAGATTGAAATTGTACTTTTGGAATCTCAGCATTGTACGTTGCAGTCTGTCTGGAGCTGAATGCATAGGCTTTCTCAAGATAGTGACTAAAGGTTGGTGGTCTGTTTCAATCTGGATAGGGCTACCATAAACATAATCACGGAACTTTGAACATGCAAACAGAATTGCCAAAAGCTCTTTCTCGATCAGGTAGTACTGCATCTCAGTTTGGGTAAGAGTTCTCGATGCAGAGGCAAGAGGTTGATCTTGTAGAATGAGTGTAACAAGACCAAATTTCAAAACATCACAGGAAAGTGTAACTGGCATGTGAACATCATAGTATCTGAGTGTTGATGGACTAGCAATTCTCTGTTTCAGGACTTCAAATGCTCTTTGGGACTGCTCTAACCAAGATCAGGATATATCTTTATGTGTCCGCTCTCTAAGTGGTGTTGAAAGTTGGCTCAAGTCTGGAATGAACTTGCCTAGGTAGTTGAACATGCCAAGAAAACGTTGCATGGCTTGAACATTGTCTTGTGCTGGCATCTCGAGAATGGCTGTTTGCTTTGAAGGGTCTGGTCATAGGCCTGTACTAGTAACTAATGACCAACATAAGTTTTCTTCTTGTAGCCCGAATTTGCATTTGTGTGGGTTGAGCTTAAGATTCACTTGACGTTCCCTTTCTATAACATTTCTGAGGTTTCTGTTATGTTCTGCTTCATCACTACCTCCTACCAGTATGTCTTCTACTATAATAGCACAAGGATACCCAGAAAAAAATTGCTCCATTGCACGTTGAAAGACTTCACTTGCAGAATTTATCCCAAATGGCATTCTCAAAAATCTGTACCTGCCAAACAGAGTACTGAAAATAGTGATTTTTTGTCAAGCTGAATTTGCCAAAATTACCTCTTTGTATCTTGGGCAGAAAAAATAGTGGTATTTGACTTCAAGGCTGTGACTTCTTCGACTGTGCGCATTGGATGATGAGGTCTTTTTAGCGCTTTGTTCAAATCTCATGGGTCAGTACATATTCTGATGTCATCTGAGCTTTTCTTATGAGCTACCACCATGGAAGATACCCATTCAGTTGGAGTTTCAACTGGACAAATCGCACCTTGTCGCACCATGTTAATCTAGCTTGGCTTTGGCTCTGTCCTGCATGGCTAATGGAACTTTACGTGGCTTGATAACTGGACTTGACATTTGGGTCTAACTTCATGGAGTACACAATTGAAAGTTTGCCTAATTTGTCTTTGAAAAGATCAGCATAGATAGAAAAAAGTACTGGGCGAAATTAGAGTAGTGGCTGTTTAAGCTAACATGATGGACTTCCTTATTAAATGAAAGCAGTCACATTTTCAAACTCTCTGAACCCTAATGACTGGACATGCCTCTTGACCACATAAAATAATAAGTCATAACTTCTTCCACACTGCTGGAAGTAACATGAATGCACTACTGAGCCTTAAGTTTGAATTTCTTCACCTCCATAAGCAACAAGCTTTACACACCTTGCCAAATCAATCCTTTAAACTTTACACACACTGGGAAATGCTTCTGCTGACGTAACATTACACTTGGAACCTGTATCAACTTTGAGCAGTATGAGTTTGCCATTTATCCGAAAAGTACAAAATACTTCATTCTTTTCCCTTAAATCTACTGCATGACTGTTTCATGAAGCACTGACACACCATCAACATAAAGTGTAGGGTTGCAGCTTTCTAATTGATCAACTTGTTTCTTAAAATGTTCCCTTTTAATGAAAGAATGTGGGCCTTTTGATTTACAAACTCTTTTGAAGTTATTCCATTTATTGCATTTGTGACATTGTTGACCAAAAGGTAAACACTTTTCCCTTTTGGATTCATGATTACCACCACAATTATGACAGTTTGCAGTGAAACTGGGTTGGAGCCCATGGTTTGAGTTTGCTGACTCATTCTTATACTTCACTGAGAATGTACAAAGTCTGGAATGTGCTAGAAAGTTCTGGGGTTTACCAGTGAGTGCTGCGGGGGTTACAGTTGCTGCCATGTGTTGGGCCTGTTTCTCTTAATAACGTGCTGCATACTATCAACATGAGCTTTATCACTGTGCCTTCTAGAGCTGCTCTTGTTTGTAAGCATATCTGTATGCTTTTCTGTGAGCTCATAGATCTGACAAATCTCAATGGCCTTATTCAAAGTTAAATCACTGTCATGAAGCAAAATCTTTCTCACAGCATCATCTTTTATACAACACACAAGTCTGTCTTTTATCAACTCATCTTTTAAGTCACCAAATCTGCACGTTTTAGACATTTCTCAGGTCAGTTATATATGCTGCAAAAGTTTCACCAGGCTTTAGATCCCTTGTATAAAATAAGGGCCTTTCTGTTGTAATGTTTGTCTGGGGGGGGTGGGGTTACACATTTCATGTTTTAAGCACTCAGGGTCCTCCCTTGACTCAGCCGGTTCAACAATATAATGCTTTTCCCCTCTCCAGTATAGATAGGGTTACTATATTTGTATGTAAAATAGGACGAAAAAAATATGTGCTGCTGTCAGCACATATTATTTCGTCCTGTTAGGGCTGAAGAGCAAAAAAAAAAAAGGTCTTTATTCTTGTAGGACTAAAACTAAAGACTTATTTTTGTTTTTTTGCTCCCCTCTTAGGTTGAAGAGCAGAAAAAAAAAAAAATAAAAAAAGGTCCGTGTTTGGGGATTTTTGACTGGCCTGTATGCTGGTATACGAGCCAATCAAAACCTCACACAGCGGACCCTCTTCTGTTCAGTGCAGAACATCAAGCTGTTCCGCATTGAACAGAGCTCTGCTTTTTGATTGGCTCGTATACTGGTATATGAGCCAATCAAAAATGAGCACAGCAAAGCCTCTTCTGTTCAATGCGGAACATCAAGCTGTTCCGCATTGAACACAGCTCCACTTTTTGATTGGCTCGTATACTGGTATATGAGCCAATCAAAAACGCACACAGAGGACCCACTTCTGTTCAATGCGGAACATCAAGCAATTCCGCATTGAACAGAGCTCCGTTTTTTGATTGGCTCATATGAGCCAACCAAAAAAAAAAAACAAAGCAGAGGAAAGACTCCAAAATAGGGATGTCTGTTTTTTGAAAATTCTGCGATTTGTCCAGGTTTAAAAACCCGGAAAAATCGCAGAATTTTCAAAAACCGCCCGGACAGGAGCCCAAAAAAGAGGACGTGTCCGGGGAAACCCGGACGTATGGTAACCTTAAGTATACATTGCAGGTGCATATACAGATGAGCATTCCCTTTTATAGCTTCTGACCCAGCTAAATTACGTAGAATAAATGCCTTTGTACGGTCATCTTTATCAGAAAATGCAGCCTGTATGAAAATGTCATACTCTTGCTCAAACACACTCCAATTCTCAGCAATATTAATGTCAAACACTGTGCACTGGATTTTCGAAATACGTCTGCCATGCCCACAAAGTATATACAAACACTGAAAGTATGGCCCTTGTAATTATGTACGAACAACCAGTTCTGTGAGCTTGTTAACATACAACTGCATAGACTGAAAGGGGATTGGACTGCAATGTCCGCAGGCTGGGTGGCACCCAGCTTGCTCTCGTGGGAAGGACTTGCAATGTTACGGTCATTTGGTACTGGAACTGCAGGAAGGAATATCTCAGCGTGGGCTTTTATGGAAGAACTGCAGGAAGGAATATCTCAGCAAGCTTTTACGGAAGAACTATGTGGATTTACAGATGTTAAGGTATAGAACAGTAGCTCAGAGGGTGTATGTGTGTGAAATGCCCCAGTTGCTATATGGTGGTGGGCAGAGAATCAGGCTTGAACCCTGTACCTTGGGCCCAGGTGGCAAGAGCCTGAATTCCCTACTCACCACCATTTGTAAAACATTTGCAGTTTTTTGCCTCATATTTGTTCTGCTCTGTTCCTTATAAAATCTGTGGTTTCTGTATTTTTGTCTTTGCACAGTCAGTAGTGCAGTGGTGCAGTGGTAGCATTGTTGCCTGACAACTACAGGTTCTCTGGTTTGATTCTTGGCTGGGGTGCCTTCTGTGTGGAGTCTGTATGAACTTCCTGTGTTTGTGTGGGTTTCCTCTGGGTGCTCTGGTGTCCTCCCATCTTACAAAGACGTGTCTGGAGTGTTTCTCCATGGACCTCTGCTGAAAATTGGCTTTTGTTCCAAGTCAGACTTTCCTGGTTAACAAATGTGAAATAAATAAAAATGACAAGAATTTGAATTTCAGACTTCATATTCTTCAGAAAGTACATGGTAACACAAAAACTTTTATTCTAGCAATTTTCTAAGTTTATAAGATGGATATATGAAATTTGTCCCTATAGGTTGAGAGTATGGTGAGAACTGAATTCACTGAATATTTTGGGGCTGTATTCCCCCATTACTGGCTTTGTTCAGGTGTTTTGTGCTAAGAGGTTGACAGCTATGGTGAGAACTGAATTTACTAAATGGTAGCCATTTAAGTTTCAGTCTTCCTCTCTTTCACAAAACAGCTGATTTGGCATAGTGGTATGTTACTCTGACTGTTTTGCACAGGGTTCTGGGTTCAAGACTTGGCAGTGAAATGTATGGTGGTAACACAGCATTTTATTCTAGCAACTTTCCATTAAACAAGCACTGTTTAAAATGTGTCCCTGGCCTTTGGGCTTTTGTCCCCCCCCAAATAAATTTTGGCTTTTTCCAGATTTCTTGTGCTGCAAAGTTCAGAGATACAGCTGAGTGTTGAGTAGATTTTACAAGAGCTGAGAGCTGCAGGGGAGCAAAAGTTTAGTGCTGCTTATGCTGAGTCTGCTTGCATTGTTAGTAGCACAACAGGTAGTGTACTTCCTTTTGATGCAGAAGGCTGTGGGTTCTACTCCGACAGTAGAAAGATGCATTGCTGATACTGTACTGTGTTGCAAAGGGGGGTGGATGCAGCAGTCCTTTTGGTGAAGATACCTAGTAACTATGAACCTGTTAGTTTGCCATCCATTCCCTATTGCAATATTACTAGCTTATGTCTTAGTGTAACATAGGCAATTTATTCCTCAAGGGCAACAGGCACTTTATTTGTAGATGAAACAATGAAATATAAAGTTGTTTGCTAGCAGCAACCTCTTCATTAGTTACAGATCTCTTTAATGTGGAATTATTTAGATGACTTACTTCTTCAAAGATTGTGCATATTTACTGATACTGGTGGACTGTAGAAGTCTGAGTAGACTTTTATGATAGAAATGTTCTGAATTGGACAGTTTTGTCATTATTGCTGCATGCATTTTGTTTCATTGTTTACTGGAAAAATGTTCAAAACAATAAATTTAAAATGCCCTCTAAAACTGTACTGTACTGTATTGTACAAGGAATATAATTTAATACAATCAGGAAGGTGTATCAAAGAGCATGTGTATGTTTCATGTGCAAGGTGCCAGTGATTTGAAAATAGCCCAAAGTTAATCTTTATCTGCCACTGACAAAATGTATTTTCTTTGAATGTGGGTTTCAATGCTGTTTAAATGAATGTGAGTTTCAAAGGTAGAGAAGTTTTAATGCTGTCTGTTTTCATTGTGAGACTGCATTGCTTTGTTTAGCAGATATATATTAGTGTTTGTGTTGTAAAATGCAAAATAAAACATTCAAATGAAGTCCAAATCAACGCAGAAGTAAAGCAGAGTGCACATTAGTGTTTATGGTAAATGGGATAAAATAGCCAAGTAATATTCATTGGAATGGCTGCAGGGGGGAGGCTCCATTCAACCATGATGTTGTGAAGGGGGAAGGGCGGCAAACTCAAGGACAGCCCCGGCTGAACTATACCTCCCAAATGTCCAGATTTTTGCAGAATGAATAGATTTTTGCTTCTTATTTTTGGTTTGTTCCTCATAAAATTTGTGGTTTTCTGGCAAATCATTTAGGAATTAAGTTGCTAAATAATGACAGACACTGAGTTTCAGACTTTATACCCTTCAGAAAAATGCATGCTAAAGCAAGACCTGTTATTCTATCAACTGTCTCAGTTTATACAAGAGCAAATTTTAGTACTGTTTATATGTTCTCCCAATATATTTGGCCTTGTCCAGATTTCCTGCATTAACAGGTTGAGAGGTACATGCAAATAAATTGCTTTATAGAATTAGGCATATCCAAACCTCACAACTGTACCCGATTTTGGCTCAAAATGTTGCTCTTCCCCTAATAATCCCTCCGCAAAATGGCAAGTTTGGAAGAAAACATGGAAGGTTTACAATTAATAAACAACTGTAATAATCAGAGTTATCGATTACTTTTATTTCAGAAATGCATGTAGATTCTATTATTTTGTCAGCTGCTCAAGTTAGCAGTACTAATATTAAAAAAGTGACAGGTTCCCAGCTGTATTGTGTGGCTATTTTATATATTTGCATCACATTTTTGGTCCTTTTTTCATAAAATTGTGTTTTTTGGCAAATTAGTGGCAAATCATTAAAGACTGAAGTTAGAAAATAAAGACAGACATTTGAGTTTCAGATTTCATACCCTTCAGAAAATTCATACTAATGCAAGACCTACTATTCTATTATCTTTCTAAGTTTATAAGAACAATATTTAAAAATTGTCCTTATTTTTGACCTTTGCCCCACTTCTATGTATGGCTTTGTTCCGATTTCTTACTCTGAGGTTGAGAGGTATGACAAATGTGTCAGGGCCACCATTTATGCTTATTATTATTCAGAAAGTGCCTGTTGCTCTGTGTTTAAGTATCAATGCTTTAATGACCATCAGGTTAGCTTGTCTGAGATTGTAAGATGCAAGTAAGCTTTAATAAGCATACTGTTAAAGAATTGCCAACATTGAAAGCCTTTCTGCTGTTACCATGCAGAGAATACTTACATAACTAGATAACGTATAAGCCTTGGTTATTGAAATGCATATGACAGTATTTGTAATAAAGGACAGGATTACATTATTTTAAGAAGCTCATTACATTTGTTGGAGACTTGCAGTCATCTTTGCAGGTTTACCTGTAAACTAAACAAAATGCCAATCTGTCGTGTGTGGTCCATAACCTGTGCAGTAATCCTTTAAGCAAAGTATCTTGAGCTTGTTTCTTGTTTGCCTTTCATTTTTACTTTGATCATGTTTTCCCCATGAAATAAGTAGATAGTTGTTGTCAGGCAGCACGTCTTTTTTGGATAAGAAACATTTTTACAATTGGGGGTATCACAGAGATTGCTACTTTCAGCATGTTACTTGGTACTTTAATAAAGCTGAATGTAAATTATAATTAGAAATGAGAAGTGGTTTGAGTTTGAGTGCTGCTTGTTTTTCTTATACTTGATTTTGACTGACATTCCAGTAATGTATTTAAAAAGTAATTTATTTTTTCATGCCTCACAACCTTTTTGTTTCCATCTAGATATTATGTAAGCTGTCATGCAGCCAATGCATTGAAATATTTTTTTTCTTCTACACTTCATTTTGTCTTGATTGAACTCTCATAATGACAGTTTGGCACCCAGGGCAGTGTATTTAATTAAAGTTACAGTTTTTGTGGTTTTAAGCATAGCTCTGCCCCTTTCTAGTTGGCCACACCCATTCCCATTGACCCCACCCATTCATCTGTCTCCTGCAGCCCCCCCTTTGATTTGAAGCCACCAGCTTCCACTGAGGGCATTTAAATATTGTATAGGAATCCACATTAAAACAGCAGGGTCCTGAGTCAGTAGCTGTGTTGAATCAAGGTATTTTGGTATTTACTGCACAGTAATGCACATCTTTGTAGGCACTGGTGAAGTTCCAGGAAGGAAAGAAGAAAGGAAAATAGCTTTTCCTGACATATGTAGTGATTTCAGGGATTTTATGAGTCAGATTTTTCTTCCTCTGTGGATTTTGATAGGAAAAGTTCAATCTTGGGGATTCCTCCAGAATCCACTGCTTTTTTGATACCTTAAATACATATTAAGGACCTTGTACCTAATCACATCTCACCTGAAAAGAGGCACGCAGATGTGATTAGTCTTCTAAGCACAAATAGGGCATACCTCTGCTTTGGATTTCTATATCACACATAGGCAAGAGCCTGCTGCTATCTGTCGGACTGGGGATTGTGCAAATACTACAATATTGAAGTAGTTGAGAAGCAGTGGAAGCATAAACCACAAAGCATTGCAGAGACTAATGAAGTTTATATCACATGGGATCACCCATTACCAATAGTTCAAAAAACAGATGTGAGAAAACCAGATATAGTAGCTTGGTAAAAAAAAGACAAAAGTAGCATTAATCATTGAAACTGTTACACTCAGTGATTACAGTGTAACATCAAAGATTGAAGCAACGCTAATTTCATGAACTTTAATCATGCCCTGATTTAAGAGTGAAGTTCATTTCTGTCATGTTATTTAAAACACAGAAGACTTGGAGAAATTCAAGAGAGGTTGGATTCAGCTATAGCTGTGCACAGATAAGTATCACCATTGGGGAACCTTCCTTTTTCTGTGGTAAAGGTGTTGTTAAAAAAGTTTGACTGTCAAGAAGGGTAAATGTTCTTGCAGTAGACAAATTCCCTTACAAGGACGACCATACTTCCTGTGTTTTTTGCTTAGGAGAATAATAAAAAGTAAGGTATTTTTGGATTTGTCTTTCATTTTCTCCAAAACCATAAGGAGTAGGCTAAATTTTCTCAAAATCTTACCTTTGCATAAGTGCCTCAGGGATTCGACATGAGTGAAAATGGGGATGGACTCCCCTTCAGCAGACCTGCCCCTTCAGGAGAAAATTATGAAAGAGGTTTCTGAAGAAACTCAAACGTCCCCCTTTTCTGCAGTGTGGGCCTGATGTTTCCACTACAGTACTTTAACTGTCAGTCCATCTCCCCTGGTCCCACTGGCATGATTCCTTTGGTGGTCTCTAAGACCTGAGATCTTAGCACATCCTATCAGGCTGATACCAAGACTGGAGAACCACAGTTTATTCTTTGTGAGGGTTAAGGATATATTCACCAGGTTTTGGCTGGGAGGTTGCTGAGTCATTTATGGAGGTCTGGCCTTTGGATTCCACCCTTAGAACACAACAGAGCTGAGCATTTTCCCCTTCTTCCACCCATCTTTGCAGACCCCCCCCCCCCGGGAGACTGGTATAGTTTTGCACAGGGCATGTTTAAGGCCAATCAGTCTCTCCAGCCTTCTCTTCTAGTTTCTCTTCTGGTTAAAAGACATTTCCTCTTCCTCAGAAGAAGAGCAGTTTTCTGAATCGAATGTTGAGGGTTTAGACTATGCCTCACAGTTATCCTCCATAACCCCTTGTAAGTCTGAATCTGAGGGTGCTCTCCTCAGACTCACCCAATGAAGAAATATCCTTTGGGGATCCAATTCCAAAAAAAAATTATATTTCAAATGGAAGCGTAGAGAGGTGTCAAGACTCCCAGAAGAGATATAAATTGCAGAGTATAATTTCCCCCAAACCAGTGGCCAGTACCACCAGTATTTAGGAGCCTTAGGGGATGCCTTTGATTCTGCCTCTGTTTCACTAGATTCGTAACCTCCTGCCCTCAGAAACCTGACAGATTTTGTGGGGTACCTGACACATTTATTCCTTTATAAAAATCAGAAAGGCAGATCTTGCTGTTATTTTTGTGGATGGGGATAGAACTCCCACTGTCTTTTTTGCTTTTAACCTTGTACCAAATGACAAAGACAGCTGTGGTTTCATTTGGAAAATAGGTTTACATATCTTCTAGTTTAGCATCTACAGCTACTAAACTCACATGTCCAAATATCTGTTATATATTTTTCTAATATGCAACAAACCTTAACTAGCTTTCCTAACTGAGGCACTAAAGCTGCTGTTTTGAATATGGTAAACATTGCTTCACATGTCACTACACATTCTGTTGTGTACTTATGACACAATGGGTGCTGTGTCTACAATGGGTGCTAGAGGTACAGTTATGTGCAGGAATGCATGGATAATATCACAGAATTTTCCTGATAAATCTCAAGTTAATAAATGCATTACATGACAGAAATCTTTATTTGGGAGCTCTTCAGCTGAAGTACTAAAGACACTGGAGGAAAGAGGAAAACTGATGCAAGTAGTCAAACAACTTATTTTTGCCTCCTATACCAAAATACCAAAGAAATTACTCCTCTTCCTGCAGTCCATTTTTTCAAAAGCCTTTTAAATCCAGCAAAAACCTGCCAAACAACAATTCAAAAGATTCAAAAAGGAATGCAGACTGATCTCAAGGACCCTCCTTTCAAAATAAATCTCAGTAACTATCTCTTCCTCCTTACATAACTTCACACAGTGTAATGGTTCCATTTGCAAGACTCCACAAGAGAAAAATCTAATGGCACCTCAAATAAGTTTGGATCCAGCATCTCCATCCCTTATCCTTCCAGATTCCACTTAATTTCATCAAGAAAAAACTCTGATGGTGGAGTCAGTCTGGATTTCTTAAATCCAAGCATTCTTTTTTCTCCCCTTCTTCTAGCCAGTCAGTCACAGCAGACACTTTAGACTTTGCATGAGAGGCAGTCTATCAGGGCATCAAGGTCCAGCACATATAAGAGCCTCAATTCAGCCACAAGCACATACATTGCAAAGAGATGATGGCTCTTACAAAAAGCTATCAAAGCCCTAGATTAGTTGTGGACTTCTGGACCCATGTTGGTGATAACAGACAACATCACAGTGATGTGGTATATAAACAAAAATGAGGGATGGGGGGCAAGATCCTCTCCTCTTTGCAGACTAGCTATGACTGTCTGGGAACTGGCAAGTCAGTACAGCCTCACTGTTCAGGCCGTGTACATTCTGTCAGATTAGAATACAATAGTAGATACATTGAGCAGATCTAGGATAGACCCTCAGAAGTGGATTTTATATCCAGAGGTTTTGTAGGAGATAGTTCACCTTTTGGGAATTGCCCAAGTAAATCAGTTTGCCTGTTATATCAATAGACAAATAAGGAAGTTATGTTCCAGGACTTTTCAGAAAGGCCTGGAAAACAGATGCATTCTCTTTCCCACAGATGAGGATGTTCCTCTGTCTTCCACCCCTTTTCTCTGATATTTAACGTCCTTCTAAAGATCAAAATGAACTTCCCAGAGATATTGCTGATAAATCCCCTTTGGCTCAAACAAATATTGTTTTTTTCTTCTCATGCTCTTGGGCAGGCATAATTACCAACAACTACCTCCCATGGTAGACTTACTCACACAGGACAAGGAATCACTAATCTGTTATAATGTTCAAAGTTTCCACTTGACTCTGTGAGTGCCAGGTTTTTGATCCCATTTAGGCACCCTTTTTTCTAAGAATGTGCAACATGCCTTAAAGAAGGCTAGAACATCCCTACTAGGAAATCAGACCTAGCCAAGTGGAAATTATCTTCTTGTTGGTGTTGGAAAACAGATCACGATCCATTCCCAAGCAGGGGCTCCTCTGGTTCTTCAATACCCAAGTAAACTGTTCAGCTTAGGCCTAGTGTACACTTCTGTAAAGGTACATCTTTCAGCTATTTCTGCTTGTCTGCATTTAGATCCTCTCACTTCTTATTTTAAGTTCAACAATTTTTTAAAGAGATTTTACATATTAGACCACCTTGAAAATTTTCAAGAACAAATAGAGATATTTTCCATTTGAGCAAAAGGTGGGGTTTTGCATGTGTCTACTAACTCCTGTTTTGCTATTCTTAATTAATTCCATTAACTCTTTGATTCTAGTTTAAGTTATTCCTCTCTTAAAATTTTGTCCTATAGCCATTTGTTTTCATTAAACTGCTAGCATCTAATTTTTAGCTTCACTAAAGGTTTGGAAAAGATTCTTAAAGGGCATCTGTCTTTCTCATTCTTCTCTCAAGGATCCTATTCCCCAAGGGACTTAAATATGCTGGAAGAGTTAACTCCTAACCTTTGAGCCAGCTGCTGCAGATTTAAAGTGAGCATCTTGAAAGGAAGTCTTTCTGGTGTCCATTTGATCTACCAGAACAATTTCTGAGTTACAAGCTCAACCATGCTTGTTCATAAAAGTAGTGTGTTGTTGAGAACAAATCCTTCTTTCTTTTCTAGAGTGTCCATTGAAACCAGTCTTTACTAGGTAATTAATCTGCCTATTTTATTTCCAAATTATTCAGTCATTGAAGAACCTCGGTGATGTGTGAATGTACACAGGCAGCTAAACTTCTACTTGTGCATTTTTCTACCCCTCAGAGGACCTTTTCCAGGAATCAACAGGAGGTCGAAAAATGTGGTTCAGAAAATTTCAGGGTCCTTTCCAGGACACATATGGAGGCAGAGGGGGAAGCATTAATGGAATATGATGCCCCTGTGGCAGAGAAGGCCCACAAAATGCTTCCCTATTATATCAATGAAAGTTTAGCTTGTCAAAATGCCAAATATTGACAGCTAAATCCCAAAATGGCAAAACTGCGAACGGCCACTTAAGTGAATTTTTTCCTATGAAAAAATTTGCTTCTCCGACGGACACCACAAAAACCTTTAAACCCTAATTAAGTGGGGGGCTTTACCACCCACATCCCCCCTAACTAAATATACCTACTCCGAGATCACTCTACATCAGGGAAAAGGGCAAATTCTTGATATCGTCCAAACAAATTTTTTTCCCTGAGAAAAAAATTTGTTTAGGTAGCCGTTCAGGGATTTGTTGTTTTGGAGTTTAGCTGTCAATGTTTAGCATTTCCACAAGCTAAACTTTCATCAATATAATAGGGAGCCCAGAAAATTGGGGGTCTAAGGATTCCTTTTCTGGTAGACCCTTTCAGCGCTCCTGAATGGAGGCCTGATTGCCTTCCTCTGGAGACAGTTGGGGTTCACTTATCTCTGCACTGAACAGCCTGGCTAGAGATAACAAAAGACAGTTGGATTCAGAAAATTATTTCCAGAGGTTATATTAGTCCCTTTTCCCTACCTCCTCATTGTCCCACCCAGTCAGGAGGAGGTAGCAACACTAGAAATGCAAAAGCTGCTAGAAAAAGAGAGTCATTCAAGAGTTCCTTCAGACCAAACAGAATCTGGAACTTACTCATGATTCTTTTTAGTGCCAAAGAAAACAGGGTACTGGAGACCATTTTTGGATCTCAGTGTACTGAACAAGTCAGTTTGACACACAAAGGTCTGGATGGTCACAGTTCAGTCCATTCTGTCTTTTCTGGCAAGGATGACTGGATGTTCTCAACAGACCTTCAGGATGCATACTATCACATAAAAATGAAAAGATGATCCAGAAGGTACTTGCACTTCTGGTTGGGAGCCAGTCACTATCAGTTCAGTGCACTGCCGTTTGGTCTCACAACAGTCCCCAGGGTGTTCATTAAGTGCATGGCAGTGGAAGCAGCTCACTTGAGACTGCAAGTATTCCCGGTGTTTCCATATTTTAGATAACTGGCTCATTACCATCCTGACCAGATGTTGACTGATAGAAGCACAAGATCAGGTGTTACAGACCTGTTTACATCTTGGAATAACCAAACAATTACAAGTCTCATTTATAACCAACCCAGACATTAGAATTCATAGGAGCAGTGCTCAACACACAATCAGTGATAGCTTCTTTTCCACTATCAAGAGTGCAATCAATCAGGATGCAGGTCAGGAAAATAATTTGAGTACCAGAATTTCAGCCCGGCTGATTCTGCAAGCCCTGGGATTCAATGCCAGCAGCAATAATTTTAGTCCCCTTAACAAGATTCCACATGTGAATTCTACAATGGATGGTAGCTACCTAAAATTCCTCCCCTTCCTCTTTCCTCCTTTATTCTTCTCCCTCCCTCACGTTCCTCACTATTACTTCCTTTCCCACAATTATGCTATCTATTCTAACTTCCTCTGTATTACAACATTAATCTACCACTGCTCTAGATACCCCTCCAAATTCTGGTTTACCTTAATTTGTCCAATAATGTAATTCATGATCGTGCATATACGTGGCTCTAAGTAGCAAATTACGGAACCTTTGCAAGCCTAAATGTCGAAAATGGTTTGACCATTTTCAAACTCCATTAAAACAGTGCACTCCCCCTGACATTTAGAAGACATCACCAGATGTCTCCAAACACCGATATGCAGGGGGGCTAGCCCCCCTGCGACCCCACACCCCCTGCTACTTTAATATACTAACTCTGAGATCGCACTACAGTGAGGGAAGGGGTACATGTTCTGACCCCCACTGTAGTGTGATCTGCACTCAAAAAGCCGAATTCCAATGAGTGAATGCACACTGACATTCACTCAGGTGTAATTTCAGCCATATGTGGTTTGTCAAAACGGATTTTTTATAATCATCTTTTCATACATCTGCCATCGCAGATGTGCACTTCAAACATATGAAGGTAAACCTCGAATTCCTGCTCCCAGTAATCTGATACTAATTTTCCTTTCTCTCCTCTACCTTGCTCTTATTTCCCCACACACTGTTACTTGTCAAACTAACTTCTATGACTCTCATGCTAGACCACCACCACCAATTCTACATCTTTGCTATTTTGCTCTGACCAAATCCTCCTCAATACTCACTTCTAATTTATCCCTCTTTGCTGACATCTCTTCTTGCACTACAATTTGGTCATCTGTTTAACCTTTTTTGTATATACTTTCTATTGTATTTACTTTAATTTACTTTACTCATGTAAATTTTTTGCTTGCATAATCTGTACTGTGAATTATTTATTCTGTACTATTTGTCCTTTGAATTTTATACTTGTATAATTTGGTACTGTGGAGCTATTTTCCCTGGGCCTCTGCTGAAAAAGGGCTCAAATTCAGACAGACTAACCTGGTCAACAAATGTCAAATAAATAAAAACATTGTCCTCACTCACTGTGCCTTTATGGTAATACCAAACATATATGACATAGCAAAACCAACCCTGGGAAATCTAAAAATTTTACTGTTCAGAAAACTTCACTCCCTCCAAGCTCTCCTCACCTTAAAGAATGGATATGTTTGTGCAGTTACTAAGATGGCTTAAAGCTGCAGAAAGCACCCTGGCAGTGCAGGGCCACAATGTCTTCCACACATTTAGATCAGCTACTGCAAAGGCTGGGACTAAGGGTGAAAGCATCTTGATTTACATCAGAAGCAATCATACCTCAAGGCTGGCAATACGTGACATGGTTGAGCTTCTCCATATCCAAATCAAAATAGGCAAAGTCCCATACCATATTCTTGCAAGTTGTAGATCCCCAGTATGACCCAGGAACCCCATAACATATACTTAAATTTAATGAAGTCACACACCATTCACCCCAATACCATATTCACTGATGACTTTAACTATCCCACTATAAACTGGGAATCATGCACAACTGCAAACATGCAGGCCCAGAGATTCCTTGACTTTGTCAACACAAACACCCTTGACCATATAGTCCATATGCCCACTATGGATAAGAACATACTATATTTGGTCCTCACTAACATGGGACAATGCAGCACCCCCCACCAGTATAACATCCTCTCTGGTGAGAACATAAAGCTGTCTCCTTTGAAAGATAAACAAAAGCTAGGATCCCTCTGACCCAGGAACATTTAGAAACTATTCTAAGTGATAACCTGGCAGAATTTCAATCCCCCAAGCCCTGAGAAAAGTGCTGCCTATGCAGAATTGTTCACAGAGACATTATGCAATCATGTCAATAGATGCATAGAGACAGCTGTGCCTACCAGGAATACACACAAAACAAACCCACAAAAAAAAAAAAAAAACACCCTGATGGAATCCCAATATAAATAGGTTGTGCAGCATAAAGAAGACAGCCATGGAAAACGTAAGGAGGTGTAACACCCAGCAGGATAAAAAAAATCTCTCATCAATCTAAACAAATGACTCAGAGGACCAATCAAGTTTACCAAAGACACATTTGAGGTAAAAATAGCCTCACAGGCCAAGGACAACCATAAGTTGTTTTTAGCTATGCCCATAACCTCACAGAATGGAGCCACCTACACTGAGCCAAATGATATAGCAAAATCTACTGGCTGACAAATTCAGCTCCAGTTTTACCCTCTCTTTCCCCAGCAACTCTTCTGGAAATACCATTGAACATAATCCTCCCCCAACTAGCACTAGAGAGCAGATCCTCAATGCACTCCCCAGGGCCAAGAATACCACATCATTGGGCCCTGATAATATCCCAGGATACCTACTAAATATCATAACCATAACTTATCAGGACCACTAGAATAACTGTTTAACCATAGCCTCCAGGCAGGCTTTATGAACTGTGAAAGGAGAACTGCAACAGTCATCCCTCAGCACAAGCATGGGCTATCTATGGACCGACCCCAGAAAATACAGACTCATAAGCCTGACTAGTTTCATATGCAAAGCCATGGAAAGAATTAATGAAATAATTAGCAATGACATAGGAAACCTTCAGACACTGGATCCAACCCAGTTTGGTTTTGTGAAGGGCATATCATGCCCGCTCAACCTGGTGATCTTCTTCGAGAAGGTCAACATGGTAGCTTAGGATGAACTGCATGAAATTGTATAAAGATGACTACCATCATACCATAACACTTGGGCACAGCTTAAATAGATAAGTATTTATGAAAGCTTAAAAAATATTAACCACCTTGATAATATATGCCAAGTCAATACACTAAATTTCTGCTGAAGTAAAAGTCATCCAAACATTTCTGCATTAAAGAGAACTATTACTAATACAGAGGTTGCTGCTAAAAAAAAAAACTTTGTATTTCAGTGCTTCGTTTACAAATGCAATGCCTGCTGCCCTTGAAGACTAAATTGCTTATGTTGCATTAAAATTTAGTGTGCTGGTGATGTAATAACATTTCTTAAACTAAATCAGCTAAGTAACTATGTAATAGGGTATGTCTGGCAAACAATGACAACATATTCATAGTTATTAGGCATGCAGTCCTGGAAACCTATAAGGAGCCTAGCCTAAATTTCTAATTGCTCCAATGCACTGTCTGGTTAAGCGAGCTGCTCATTGTTACACAACAGGTAAATGAAGGCGTTTCCCACAAAGATCAAATTATTTTTCTGACGGAACTAAAATATTTAACATACTGGAGAAAGCATCCGCTTTTGTTAAAAATAAAAATAAAGTCCTTAATAATACTGAAGAAATGCACCCTTTGTCACACAAGGCAGCTTATTAACAAGTTGGAGCTTTAGTACTTGCACCAACTAGAAGATTAACAGTTTTTAATTAAATGCAGAGGTTATTTACAATGCAATCTTGTACAGAAGACTGTATCACAATAATATACAATGACTGCATAATGGATGCTGAATATCAGACTGTTTTTGATCATCACTCCAAATAATGCAGACTATATAACCTAATAAATTTCAACCCCTTTGCAGTTTTTGGAGGCTGTAAAGGTACTGCAAAAATTATTATAAAAATGCAGCATGTTTAGGCTGTATTACATAGTTCAAGCCAATAATGAATTTGTATTTTAGTACAATTAATAAAGCAAACAGAGATAACATAAATGCTGCAGCAGCAGCAACTTTTTTACAACCCACAAGTAATACAAAATACACAAATATTACTGTATGCAGCATACTTTTTGGGGGGCTTGTGGTGGTGGTGGTGCTGTGGTAGCATTGTCACCTCACAGTAAGACGCTGTTCGGTTCGATTCTCAACTAGAGTGTCTTTTGCGTGGAGTCATGCGTCAATGGGCGTACCTTCGTTGAAGGTTGTGCGTCAGGGCTGGTAACTCGGCACATAAAAATCAACTACCAATCATTAGCGGACCGGAGTTCCGCTGTGATGACCCCTAACCGGGAAAAGCTGAAAGACATACTCTGACATCACTCAGCACACCACTACAAGAGACTTGCTGGGATTCATATTCATAGCATATAGTGAAGTAGTAATTAGCACCAATGTGATGGGTGCAGGAATTCAAAAGGCAAACGTGTAAAACATTTGCCAACAATGTATGTCAGCTCACTGGACAAACTTGTCATTTTCAGGAGCAGCTCATGAGTACTGTCTGGTGAAATCTCTTGTCAGAGTCATTTAGAAGACAAATGAAGGCTATGGGAAGCAAACCATGTACTACTATGAGCTCTTTAACAGCTCATAGGTTCATAGGTTTAGCTCATAGGTTAGTACTAGGCTAACTGCCCTTTTGGGCCATTTGAAGCCTAGCCAGTTACCCCATGTGAGAATCAAACCCTGCACCTTGTGTCTTTAAGGTAAATACCTTAACCATTATGCCATCCTCCCACCCTAGAGTGTCTTTTGCGTGGAGTCATGCTCGTAGCCTTACTGAACTGCACTAAATGCTAGACAAACTGTTATAGCCTAGACAGTGCAGTTCACACCTGTACGCCTGCAAAAACAAATTAAAAATGTCTATGGGTTAAAATATTAACATTAAACTTATAGATTTCATGCTGTCTAATTCATTCACTGCTAAATAATAAAAACACTGTCAATATGCAACAGAACAAAGAAACCAAGGATCACATCCAAAGAACATGATTCATATGATGCTCCTGTTTACTATAATCAGTTTCCTTCCTTAATACAATAACTACTCTGGTTCATGCAAAGTTATTTGGCTTTCAGTCCAGGGGACTACTAAGGAGAATTAGCCCAGATGTTGAGTTGCCTCAAAGCACTGCCTGGTTAAGTGCTTTGTTGAAGGACAACAGGCATAGGAGGCAAAATAGGAGATGTGCTGCAAAACTGGAGACAGATAAGATCAGACTACTTTAAATCACTTAAAAAAGTTTACAGCGCAGGTTTTACATCCACATTTATTATGTGGACCACAGAAACTATGGAATTATAATGTCTGACTGCAACCCAACTCTCAGAATTACCAAATAAAGTAAAATAATGGAGGTCTGGTAGTTGTGGAGGATTAAAGGTCTTGTCTCCAGTACCCAAGGTAAAAGGTTTGATGCTGAGCAAGGTATTTAACTAAATAGCCCCTTCTAAATGGGACATTTTACAGACACATACACCTCTGCTTGAGTTAAAATAAGAAAACACACCTATCTCCTCAAATTAAAATAAATCATGCACACACCTGATTGGATTCTCAGTGTACAGTCATCACACTACTGATGAGATGGACTGCTCTATTAATGCATCTATTAAAAACTATGTAAGTAAAATATTGCAACGCTACTGGATGACTGCTCTGGAATATATACTCCCTTTCCACAAAAAAAAAAAAAAAAAAACTGCTTATATGAGTTAAACAAACTTGGCCCAGTTCCTGGAAATCTCTCATTGGGGAATTTTATGTTTAATTTGGCGTTTAGTGCACATTTTCCCATTATAGTCAGTACTGACGTAGATCTGGCTTGATTTATTTCTTTTTGTTAAGGTTGTCTTATTAACCTGTAGGTATTTTAGTGGATGCAATAAACCTGTAGATATTTTTTAATAGTTATACTCTTTGCTAGATGTGTTTTTTTCCCACTCCCTTTTGGGATTCCAAGGTGATGATAAGTGGATTAGGGAGTAAGATCATCTCTTGAGTCCAAAGTTGACTTTCAGTTACTGCATGTGTGTAATTGTGTATGCTCCTTTTGTATGTGCCTGGGGTTTCTCTGAGTACTTCAGGTTTCTCCAATGATTATTTATATTTTGTTGACTCGGCTAGTCCAGCTAGGCCACTCGCCTCTTTTCAGGGGAGACATGATGTGGTATTCATACTGACTAGGTGAAATTTGGCCAGGCATCAGAGAAGTTCCCCTGCTCTTTTTGATACGTACCATGAGATCTTTTACATCCATTTGAGCTATCACCGATACACTGGGCCTCAGTTTAACATCTTGTGTGAAGGATGGCCTAATCAGGAGTGCAGCACAATGCAGTGTCAGTATTGGAATACTAATCCAGCTACCTGGTGTGGAAATAGAACCCACAGACTTTTGCACCAAAAGCAAGTGTGCTACCTGTTGAGCTAGACTGCTATGTTTGCATACATGCATTTATGCATGTCTTAAAACATGTTGGTTAATTTGCTACACTAAATTGTCCATATATGCAAATGCTGTATTTATTCTAGCTTTTGTGGCTCAGACCATGGTTGAAAATGACCTAAGGATCAGTATACTTACTGGATTAGCATGTATAAACAAACATACAGCTATAATGGATGTCACTTGCTGTTTTTCAGTTTTAAAAGTGATAATAGCTACAGTATACTTTAATCTGCTTAAACAGTCCATTCTAAACATTCATATTTATTTTATGCTTAGTTTGACAAAGAGATTACATTTATGTGCAACATTCCAATCTGTTTTGAGAATAACACTCAGTAAATGCCTCTTTTTAGCAGCTGGCATTAATTACTATTTCAGTATATTTATGTGCTTATCAAGCTCAACAGCATTAAAATAAGGAAATGAGGATTAGTGGTCAGAGTCTTTCAACCCATAAAAACTTTGTTAGTGAACTGCCTGAGATTGTCGAATTAAAAGTATTGAAATATGTTTTAGATTTGGCAAACCCAACTCCTGACACATATCTTGCAATAAATATAATAAAAGTGACTGTGGTAGTTATTAGGGATAACAGCCCCTACTGTGCTGTTCTGTTCATGATCATTTCATTCTGAGGGAATGAATGAGTAGTAAAGCAGATGACTTAGTTGTTTTCCACAAAACTTTTTTTTCCACATGCATGCATGTCCGCATGCACAGATCATTACCCCAGCCACTTACATATAGGTACCTCTTTAGCAGTTAGGGTGAAAACTTGAACCACATTTTCATAATTGTTGTGCACGTGCTAAATGATTAAAACATTACACAATTTATCTGATAATTTCAGTCACTATGGAAAGTGAACCAGTACTATAGGACCATACCTCTCAACCTCGTAGCACAAGAAATCTGGACAAAGGGCCAAAAATAGGGAGATATTTTAATTATTGCTCTTTTAAACTTAGAAAGTTCCAAAAATAATAGGCTTTGCATTGGCAAACATTTCCTGAAGGCTATGATTTCTCCTGTGGCAGTTTTGAGTATTACAGTGCTCTCTAGGTTGTGTAAACTAGATAGGTTGGAAGTTTAATAACCAACATGGTAGAACTGTATGAGCACACGTGTGTGTGGCTAATTAGAGTTGGGTGAGCATGTGCACATAAGGCTCATTTACCCAGAGTTGCTCATCATTTGGTGACGATCCCAAGACTTTGAGTGATTTTGCAAGCTTCAGAAGCTATCTGAGGTTAAGAAAACAAATATAAGTATACTTTTTGCACTTGCACTGTTTATTCTCATCTACTGTGAAAGTCTGTTGCATTATTTCAATTGGCAATTACTGGTACAGAGCTTATTGTGCATTTATCTGCTTGCCCTGTGGGCTTAGGTAGTGTTAAACTTGTTTCTTTCTGAGCATATTTAAGCCTTCCTTGTGTTTGAGTTAAGCTGCTCTTTATATAACAGTGGCTTGAGGTGCCTTGCATGCACATAAATACCAAAAATTTAAATTTCCCTATACAACTATCTTAGAACTTTACCCCAGTTTCATGGCACTCACTAGGTAACAAGTTTGAATGGTGAGCAGCACTTCCACATTCAGCTAGGAATGTTTTAGTTAGTTACCTCATTTTAGCACCAAGGACTATCACTCCACAGTGAGCAGCTAGTTTAGGCGTTGGGCAGCATCGCAAACTAGGTCAACTGGACTTCCGCAGCAGGCACTGCCGCACACACCTTTTTCCATGTATATACTCCAACGCTCATATCCCTTGTAAGTATATTAGGACCAGCAACCATGGATGGACACTTTCCTATCATCTCTGTTTCCATCTTGGTGGACATGGGCACCCTGAGGCAATGTAACAGTTGCTTCATGTACACTGTCAACCACTTAATTGTTAAGCAGACAAATACAGTATGTGAGAGATGTACTTATATATTGTCACTGGAGGACAGACGCTCAAATAGACTTAATGGAGTTACCAGGTTGTCAGTGACTCACACACTGCACCCACTAATGACCACCAACTTAGACCTATGTATGTGGAGGTGCTCACATATAACCTTCCCAAGCCTCAAAGGCCACACAGGCACAGTCCTCATAAACCCCACATTCACACAAATAAGACACATACCAGCACAACAAATAAAGCTATATCTCATTGAATTTCAACTACCATGCCCATAAGGCAAAACAGTTCAAAACCCAACATTCTGGTCATAGGTCACTCCATTGTAAGACATATAGGTGTCCCCCTTACAAGGCTGGATAAAGAGAGGGTTACAGTTATTTGCCTGTCAGGAGCCAGGATTCAGCAGATCATGTAAGCACTCAGGTCACTCACCCCTAGGTACCAGTATGACTCTGTCATAGTCCATGTGGGAGTGAGTGACCTGAGATGTACCTCCCTGGACTATATGAAGAGAGACATGATTGAACTCTCTGAATATGTGTCAGAGGCAGGTATGAGCCTAACACTGAACAGCATTCTACCATCTTCAAGGATGATGCACAATACAGACAGAAAATGATTGGCTTAGCTACTGGTGTCATTCCAAAGGAGTCCAATATTTGTCAGTCTGGGAAGAGATGGTCGACAGACTTTGCCCTTTTTCCAGGGATGGCCTCCATCTTGTCACCTCTTGGCTTTTGGATATTGGTGTAAACATTATCCACTCCTATTCTGCCTTTTTTAGGCAGTGCCAAACAGACAAAACTTCCAACATAACAAATGATACTCAGTAAAAGCTAAGGGTGTTGGTGCTTAATGTTTGGAGTCTCAACAGGAAACTACATTCCCTGGAAGCTCTCATCAATCTGGAGAATGCTGACATCTTTGCAGTCACAGAAACATGTTTTAATACACAGAAAGCACCCCAGCTGTGCATGGCTAATTTTAATGCCTACCATACGTTCCATTTACCCAGTGGATGTAAGAGAGTTAAAGGAGAAAGTGTATTTATCTACATAATAGATAATCTCACCTCAAGACTGGTCAAACAATATGACATACTAGAAGTACTCCATGTCCAATTATCTATGGGAAAACTCTATTACCAAATCCTGGCTAGCTACATATCCCCTCCAAGAACTAGGATACCCACACATCATACCTAGAGCTACTTCAATCACTCACCATCATGCCCAAAACCATACTCCTGGATGATTTTAATAACCCCTCCAATAACTGGGAGGCATACATGACCACTATAACATACAGGCCCAAAGATGCCTTGACTTTGTAAATTCAAATACCTTGGAACAGCTGGTCTGCACTCCCATCAGTGGAACAAATATCCTAGATCTGATATTCACAAATATGGTAGAGCACTATTCACCCTGTATGTGATGTCTTCACTGGTAAGATCATATCACAAAGCAGTTTCTCTGGAAATTAAGTTAAAACTAGACCCCCCCCCCACTGAACAACAAGAACTTTAAAAACTTTTCTAAGGCAAAATATCCCCTATTAAATGATGGCAAAACTACATTCCAAGCTCCCCCAAATCCAGAAAACATCATAGGCTATACAGTAAGGCCCTGTATGACCACATAAACACCTGCATAGAAATAGCAGTTCCAAGCTGAAATAAGTCCAGGTCAAACTGCAAAAACAAGCCTCCCTGGTGGACCCCTGGTCTTAATAGATTGTACAACAAAAGGAAGAAAACCCTGTCAAGAAGTAAGACAGAACGTACACAACAGAGCAAGAAATCCCTCATTAGTTTAAACAAGTAGATTAGGGAACTAGTAAAGTCTCTGAAAGCTGACTTTGAGGTAAAATAGCCTCCAAAGGTAAAGATAACCATAAGGCATTTTTTCAGTTATGTCTGCAATCTTAAGGGCAACACCCACCAATGTGTGGAATTAGTTATTGATGGCATCTCCTACACCCGGCCAGCAGACATAACTAATACACTGGCTGATAAATTTATATTTAGCTCAAACTTCACTCCTCCATCACCTCTAGTTCCCCTCCAAGAAATACCCTCTGCCACTCCTCTACCAATTATCACCAAAGAACAGGTAGCCACAGCACTCTCCAAGGCTAAAAACATGGCATCACTAGGGCCTGATGATATACCAAGTTGCCTTTTAAATAATTTGAATAGTGACCTATTAGGCACAATAGGATCACTGTTTAACTATAGCCTCCAGACAGGCTTTGTTCCAACAGAGTGGAGAACAGCTACAGTCATACCCCTGCATAATGGTGGACCATGAACTGACCCAGGAAATCACAGACCCATAAGCTTGACTAGTCTTGTTTGTAAGGCTATGGAAAGAATAATTATAGCCCTGATAAATAAAGACATAGGAAACCTTCAACACTGGACCTGTCCAATTCAGCTTCATTAAGGGTAGGTCATGGTTGTTAAACCTTGTGAACTTTTTCAAGAAGGTTACTAAAGGCCATGGATGAGGGCAAAACAGTGCATACCTCCTACCTTGACCTGGCCAAGGCATTTTACACAATACCTCACTCAGGTATTATAAATAAACTTTTAGAACTGGGCATAAATTATTACATCACCATCTGGCTCAAAGACAGGACACGTGGTCAAAGTGGGCAATTCTAGTTCCAGCAAGAGGTCAGTTACTAGTGGTGTGCCACAGAGCTCAGTGTTAGGACCACTCCATTTTGGAATTTACTTTGGCGATACCAAGGCCAATTTGGAGGGCCTCTGGATAAGAAAGTTTGCAGACAACTGCAAGCTGGGGGCAATCATTGAATCCTGCAATGACATAGATATCCTTCAGGAAGGTCTAAACCAGATGAATGATTTGTGCCAGAACCATGTCCTGAAATTAAATGCAAAAAATGCATCATCGTACCCTTTGGGAAAACAAATAACCCTGCTAACTACAACATTAACAACACACCCCTAAGAGCAGACTCAGAGGTAAGGGATCTAGGTATCCAGGTAGATAGTAGCCTGAACTTTGACCGTCACATATCCTCAATTGTAAGTAAGTCATTCTCTGTTGCTCAACTTATAAGTAAAGGTATGACGTCTAGATCTAGGGAACTTATAGTCCCACTGAACACAGCCCTCATTAGACCAATAACGGAGTACAATGCACCATTTGGAATGTACTTGACCAGACACCTTCAACAGTTGGAGCAACCTCAAATGTTACGCCCAACAAAAAATGTATGGTGTAAACAACATGTTCTATGTGGATGGACTGAAAGCCCTTTCCTTTACTCTGTCTCCAGTCAACTGTTAAGGGGCAAACTGTGTCTGACCTTCAAAGTGCTCACATATCCAGCCTGATAGAGCTGCTGCATATCCACAAAACAAACATGAGGGTTGCCCATTCCAGGGATACGAATCTAGTCAGTGTGTCAAACAGAACATGCTGGAGAGACAGATATGTGTCACAGACACTGACGCACCTTTGGAATACGCTTCCTGTTTATGTGAAGCAGAGTACTTCCCTGGCCCTCTTTAAGGCCACTTAGAACTGATGGATAGGGAACCAGAAATTCACACCTAGTATGGTGCCTATATAACTATGAGAGATATGATACGTGTTTATGCATACTTTGGATGAAATTATATGGTAAGTTCTTATGCATACATGGGAAGAAAGAGTGTATTGATGCAAGTTTTGATGAAGTTTATATTTTGCAGTCTACTACACAAAAAATTTTTACAATATTATACTGAAAGCATCCTTTATATATACTTGTATATTATAAAACCAGTTCAAGACAGAATAATGCAGTTATATATTAACATATATTTTAAATTTGTTTGCAGTAATGCACTAAATACACTGTTATGCTTCAGTTACGTTGTTTTATAAATAATTTCTTTATATACATTAATCAAACTATTTAACGACAGAATATTGCATTTGTATACTGACACTTCTGCTAACATTTGGTTGCAGTAATGAACAGAACACACTGTAGTTTTTCAGTTACTATCTTATATAAATTACTTCCTTATATATACTATCATATCCTTGAAAATGCTTCCATCGAATAACCATAATATTATTGGAAAATGTTGATTTCTGACACGTCTAAAAGGCAGAATGTCGGAAATGACATACCCGAACTTCCTGGTTCGACGAGTTTGAGATAGCAGGAGGTGACATCAATCACCCATGCTATGCACATTAACATACCAGTACTTTCAACAGTCAATGGTACATTAATTGTACTATTTTGCAGGAGGCATACCCCCACACCCTTTGGACATTAAATATACCAACTCCGAGATCACACTGCAGTGAGGAAATGGGCTAATTCCCTGTTCCCTCACTGAACCGTGACCTCCCTACACAATGTCGAACCCATAATATCGACTTACACTACCCGTTTGCTGTAGTGTAGTTGATCGTTTTTGGTTCGACATTATGCTGACTTGGAAACTACAAGTCGACCACATGCCGGTCGACCAATGCAGTTTCCAAGTTTTGATAGTAAACCTATATATATATATATATATATATATATATATATATATATATATATATATATATATATATATATAGATTTTATTTTTTTTTTCTTATACTATTTACTACTTTATTCATTCTTACCAGCTTTTTCAACCAGCTAGCTGTTCTCCTTCCCTGCTGATGCCAGTTATAATTTATTTCCTCATCAGCTAGAAAGAGAAGACATAAGATACATATTGCTTACCTATATTTCACCTCTTTTTTCTTTAATATGCTCAATAAAGTATTTTCGACTGGAAACAGAAACAGATATGTCTACCCTGCTTGGATTATTTCTGGATACCCAATAGAGTTTATAATTCTGTATAGTAATAATATTTCAAAATAAGTTATTTTTTGATTTAAGACATTTTTAAGTTTGATACTTCTACTACCGTTTTCTGATTTTTTTTCTGCTTTTTAATATATAGTGATTAACTAGACATACAGGAATTGAAAAACTTCCACATAGCGAAGTTTCTTACACTGTTTTTTTTTTCATTCACTGCTCTACTTGGCTTGCTATTCATTTGTTTAGATATTTATTATTACCTGAATTCACATCCTGTGCCAGTCTTCACTTAATTGCAAGTTTTCACTTTTATAGGTGTGAACCGCTTGTCTGTTTGGTGGAATGATGTTTTAAAATGTTATGCTTTGCATGTAACAATCTGTGAATTGTGTTCAGGCAGGAGGTGTTCACACAGTAAAATGTAACAGTTCAAGGAAGTTTTCAATTCCTTAGCTGTACAAAAGTGTGTGCTTTGATCATATTCTGCCTAATAATTCTAAGCATATATGGGGATGATTTAAAAATGTATACAGAAGCTATACATCAGTAATACAACTGGCTATTCGTCACTAAGGTATGTGCTGGTCATTCACTTGACACTGCAATCACCCACCCCCCCCTTCACCCAACCAGCACTCCTACTAGGGTGTGTTGCCTGACTGAGAGTTCAGTTATCTTGTATGTTCAATTTATATTATGTTAGAAATAACAGTTTTATACAGTTATTATACTAATAAATATTTTCTGGCCTACAAAAACAAAATCCTTTCTTTACGAAACCATCTGCATGTAATTTAACTACTGCTTAAAGTAACAGAATATTAAATGAAATGATGTGGAAATGCGAATATTGTTTTTCTTTTTGCATAAATACATGAACACGTAGTTATACGTGTACTCATGCAGATATATATATATATATATATATATATATATATATATATATATATATATATATATATATGTATGTATGTATATGTGATTTACAGACGTGTATATGCAGATTACTATTTTACTCAAACATTGCATTTGTATTTATACAATTATGCTATCACTTAAACATTCTAGATATTATATACAGATGCAGTTCTATATATAAATATGTTTATGCTTTCTTTTGCATTATTATAATAGCATTAAAGATACAAATTTGCAGTTACGCATATTTCTCATATCAAATACCTTCAGTTATGGAACCTTCCTATAGTTTATTTTTGGACCTATTTTTAATATAACGAAAACAAAAACTAATACTTGCTATAGAAATCAGGCCTTCTTGTTGTGATCTGGTCAACCCACTCAGTCAGCTGGTTGGCCTACGTCATTGTACCTGTAGTACCACTGGTAGCCAGAGTGGGTGATCCCATTTGGGGATGACAGGTACTCCCCCAATTCCTGCCAGATGTCTGTCATTTTCAATTCAGAACCATGTATGCACGCCTGGATGTTATCCAGGTATGAGTCACTAAGAATGTAGACTATTATCAAGGTGTTCTTATCTGACCAGCTTGGAATGTAGCCTAATGCCTTCTCAGGTGCTGCCATAATTCAAAGTGCAGGAACCAGAATGAAGAAAGTATGAGCAGTGCTGTGGTTAGCAGGTTTAGAACCACTTCCTCTGGGGTGTGACATCACCTTAACGAAACCTAATTAACCATCAGGAGCTTACAGCAGGTACTGTTATTACTGGTAAGTTTGGTTTAACCAAAAAAGCTTTGTCACATCTATGTTTTTTTTATAAGGATGCTCTCATAATGCTTATATATGGTGGTTAATAAAACAGTATGAACTAATCATTCCTTTATATGGTGGCTACTAAAACAGTATAAAATCATAATTTTTCTTTATATTACTTAAATTGCTACTGCTGCACATTGCCTTAGCTACCTTTTTTCTGCAATACACCTGAATATTATTTATAGATGCTTCATGCAGAAGAGTAGCAGTATTCTTCTTCTTCTTCTTCTTCTTCTTATTATTATTATTGGGGGGTTCTTTTTCCAGAAATAAATATTCCTATTTGTGAGCACCAACTTTTATCAAATGTTGAGTGATTTGAAGTGATAAGGTGAGCCAGATGATGTTAGATGGGCAAGGATTATACTTCATGGTTGCGCAAACTCTCATGAATATGATTTAATTTTTTCCCTAAATATATTTAGCTTTGAGCATGTCTGAGGCAATCTGTAAATTCCTGAGGCATGCTGGGAATCATGTCCACATCAAGCTGAGGCCACATTCATAAGCAGCTGAGAATGACTTATGTGCATAAGTGAGCATATGCATTTGCATATTACTGTGATTTATAGAGGTGAATGTAAAGGGACATAATTTGCATACAAAACACCTACATAAACCTGAATTTATGAGAAATACTTTAATACCTCCACGGTAACTTGAGATTACTCAAGTTAGTCAGCAAATAACTTAGGACACTGTGGACTCTTTAAAATAAGAAAAAAGAACAGAAATATTGTAAATTAATATGAAACCAAAATGATATAAAGTAAGTCCCCCGGATTTACTATTCTCCAGTGCAGGACTAGCTTAGTCTTGCATGGAAGCGGCTGTTTATGAGCAGGATGGCAGTGCGCCATACATATTAATGAAGGCATGCTGCCTGAACTCCTAATCTTACATGGAGTGTGTAAGAGTGCAGGGGGTATGTCTGAGAGCTCTGCTCTCAGAATATACACCCCCCTGCAATGAAGAACAGCATACAAGTCCTAAAAGAATGAGCGAGACAGCTCATAGGTGTACGCATACCCCCAGCAACATTCCCCCCATGTGTACAAGGGCAGTAGTAAAAACAAACACTATAAAGATATTTTATTTTTTTTTTATGAAACAGACTATAAATTTAACCGTTAGGTGCATGGGTTTGCCCATCGCTTAGCTACGGTTAATGCAGCTTAAATGGCAGAAGAGGATAAAAAGCAAGATATATGCAAATGAAGCAGTATAGCAATAGTGTAGTGGGCAGAGCATTTGCCTTACGAGCATTCATTCCCAGTTCAAATCCCACTGCAGCACATTCCATTTTCCATGTCAAATCACTTTATGACTAATATTTCTAGTTGCATAACCTATTAAATAACATATGTTTGTAAACTGAAATAATGTATTAAATGCAGATGTGAGGTGTCAGTGTTATAATGTTACAAAGTCCACAGATAATCACATGTGCCCCATACAGTATATGTACACAGGAATCAGGGATACAGTTGGAAGGTAAAATGTGTAATAAATGATAACTCCATACAGCATCCAAATCCCCCACATTCCCAATAACCATTAGATATTACTGTCTAAATTAGTGCAGTGGTAAGCAGGAGTAAGCACTACTAAACGTGTAAGCACTAGTAAGAAGTAGTAAGCAGGAGTAAGCATATGTAAGCACTAGTAAGCAGGTTTAAGCCCGTTTGTGTGGGGGTAAGCAATGCACATATAGGTTAAGCAACATTGAAGCTAACTCTGTGTAAGCATATTTAACCGGAGATTAGCACTGCTTACCCTAGCGCAAATCTGCGCAAAGCCACTTACAAGTGCTTAAAAGTGTCTTAATCACTCTGTATGCAACAGCCCTTGTTCTGCCCAACAACAAAATAAACAGCCTCTGCAAGGCTGGAACCCAGGACTCTGCACACCATAGCCAAAGTGACTTACCACTAATCCATCATAGCAGTACATAAGATAGATGTATCACCAAACAAATCCTCAAAATGGAAAAATCAAACTGAACATGTGAAAGGAATCTATATACAGTCTTATGTTGTATAACCTACTACATAACACCGATATGCGAACTGGAGTACTGCAGTAAGCCCAGATGTGAGGTATAATTGTAATAATGTGTTGAAGCCCCCTAATAAACACAAGGACCCCATACAGTGTACGCACACATGAATCATGGATACCAGACACATATATAACATGTAATGAATAATAAATCAATGCCAAAAAGCAAATATAGTGCAAATTAAATATTAAGCAATGCTAAGCATTGCACAGGCCAGCTTAGTAGGTGTAGGCAATGTGTAGGCCAGCTTACTCAATTTGCCTATTGGTATACCACTTTAAACAATGCCAACTTTAGGTATGGAGGTTTGCCCATAACTTAGCCTTTTCAAAACTGTCCAATCATGGCAAAGTGTGTGAAATTGCCCCTATTTAAACCCAAAAGGGTGGGAGTACATCTCATAACTGGTTGTAGCTTCCCCTTGCAGGCATCATGTCTGGAATGGGAGAGGGTGTGCGCTTTTGGGTGCAGCACTGGGTATCCGGGAGTCCAGAGTCATGGCAGGACTCCTTGCCAAAGACCATGAGCAGAGACTGCTGCAGGGCCAGTACCAGGGTTCCCAATATATAGCGGAAGTCTGGGACCATCTCACCTGTGACCTCACCAGTACTACTGGCATACCCCAAACTGGTGAGCAGGTCAGGCATCACTATGCTGACCTGAAGCGGTGAAAGGGGGATTTCTTGGATCAGTGGATCCAAGATGCCAGGATAACAGGGGAAGTCCCAGTAGTGTGCAAATATCACTCTGCTACCTGTTTAATATTTGCCAGGTCATGTATATTATGGATAGGTATGGCTAAATATTCCTCTTATGTCCTTCACAGAGCAAGTGAGTGGGCTGTGAACCAGGAGGCTCATGGCTGTCGCTTGGAGAGGTTATGACGTGAGGCAATACTCTTGCATGTACTGTCATAGGAAATAAATCTAACTGTATTAGTAAGTCAGTTGCCTGTATAAAACCTGTATTGTTTAAGGCAAGTACTGCATATACCAGCGACTATAGCAGGAAGAGTCTCATATATGTTGCATGTAAATACAATCATAATAGCATGGCAATGAAGGTCTTACTGCTGGATTGCATGTGTTTACCCTGGTATCATATGGTAATATAGATTTGCAATCACTTAATAGTACTGTTGTATTAAGCACTGTTACCCACACTGTGCAACATAAAGAAAAAAATGTGTAGGAATGTCTGTATATGACTGGCGTAATCCCCAGAGGTCAGCTACTACCACTGGGAGAGACATAGACAGAAAACAGTGAAAAGACAGACAACAAAATCCAAATAGCACACACAACTGAAACATGAATTGTTGTATTTTTAGCACACACAGCTATGGTTCAAATCCAGGGAGTGGTAGTATTCTGCATACAGAATCATGCCCCACAACTTGTTCAGAATGTCCAGTAAATTGGTCCATATCTGCTGCCTGTCATTGTGTCCCCCTGGGAAATCAGTGGGATAATCCCAGATGTATAGGTTGCAAACAAGAAATACAACTGATTGTCACACATCTATAAGAACAAACTTGTCACCCTAGCAACTCCCCAAACTGTTATGAGAGTAATAAGCTAAGTATGTCCCATCTACACCCCCATGTTGTCAAGCTGTGACCAGAGTGTGTAATGTAACAGAGTGAGATGTAAGTGCATAATACCAATGTAAAACTGATGTTTTGTGTGGCAACAGTCAGGTAGTGCTAACAAACATTGCTCCCACAGGTCCGTCAGATACGAACACTGTGCCCAGAAATAAAAGAGTGATACCCTGTACTGGTACTGTTTACTTTGGTATTGTATGGCATTGTTAGTGTTACAGTTGCTTTGAATAATAAGGTATTACTCATCACTGTCACCCACACTCTGCTACATAATATAACTGTCTAGGAAATCCTGTATAACAGTGATGTAATACAAGGTCATAATGCAAAACCACAGGAGAATTATACACAGACATCAGATGAGAGATATACAGCAATATCCATATAGCACACACAACTGTGATGGACAGTATTTTAGTGTTAGCAGACACAGCCATGGTCTGAATCCTGGGAGTGGAAGTAGGCTGCATACAGAATCATACCCCACAACTGTGCAGATATGTCCAGAATGTCCAGTATATTGGCCCATATCTGCTGTCTGTCACCCTGTCCCCCTGGGAAATCAGTGGGGTGATCCCAGATGTTTAAGCAGCAGACAGGAAATACAACTGATTGTCACACATCTATAAAGACAAATCTGTCACACTAGCAAATCCCCAAAATGGTATGAGAGTATTAGGCCAAGTATGTCCCATCTACACCCCCATGTTGTAAAGCTATGACCAGAGGTTCCCTATTACATTCGCGAAGGTCCACTTACCCGAATACGGAAACGTTGACACGTCTACGTTGAATCATGAAAACACCGATCATCCTGAAGCGCGAAATCTGGAATGTCGAATCGTCATGTTTGGCCCTACTGCGGTATAGCTCCATAAGGTAAGTGTGCGATAGTTACGGACCTTAGGGTTAGGGTGTGGGTTAAGGTAAGTGCATAGACATTAATAGTGTGCAATAGTTATGGACCTTAGGGTTAGGGTGCGGGTTAAGGTAAATACATAGATAGTAATAGTGTGTGATAGTTACGGACCTTAGGGTTAGGGTGCTGGTTAAGGTAAGTGCATAGAAAGTAATGTATGTAAGGTTTAGTGTAGGGTTTGGTTAGTGTATGTATGTGGTTTATTTATTTAATTCGGGTGGGTAGTATGTAGCACGCGGTGGGATTGGATAGCTATGGCGGTTCAGGATTTTGAATTTTGTGGTTTAGGGTGTTCGGTGTAGTCGCAATTCGGGAAATATGTGTTGATGATTCCATATTCGATGTTTCGGACTTTTGCGATTGTAATATAGACTTGTGACCAGAGTGTATACAGTAACAGAGTGAGATGTAAGTGCATAATACTAATGTGAAATCTGGTACTTTGTATGGCAACATTCAGGTAATGCTAACAAACATTGCTCCCACAGGTCCGTCAGATATAAACACTGTGCCTAGAAATAAAAGATTGATACCCTGTACTGGTACTGTTTACTCTGGTATTGTATGGCCTTGTGAGTGTTGCAGATGCTCTGAATAATAAGGTATCACTGATCACTGTCACCCACACTGCTACATAATATAACTGTCTAGGAAATCCTGTATATGAGTGTTGTAAGTCACTAAAGGTTGAAGAGGGCAATAGTCTACATATGTCCCTGTTCACCTGCATGTGGTTAAGACATGGCCAGAGTCTGCTCAAAAAGAGATGGACAGGTATGTGCATAACATCAACCTGGAATCTGGGAGTATGTGTAGAAACAGTTAGTGTTGACAAACAATTCCTCCACAGGTATACCAAGTAAGAGGTGTATACTGCAGGTAAAACCAGTCTATGTATATAGTTGTCAACAGCCATATCACTCTCCAAACTAAGGCAATAGGGTAGTGTATCAACACTTGTAAGGTACAGATAACAACACTGACTAGGAAAGTAATGCGAACTACAATAATATACTAATTGTTAATTGACATCTTTCTCTCTCTCCCACCATATCTCCAACAACATACTAAATACCCACCTCAATTGGTACGTGATGACTCCACTGTCCACAAATGTACAGATACCCATGTGTAGACATATATATATAAATACATATAGACATGATATATATCTACACATATATAGATATATACCTATATGTATATGTCTACATAGATACAAACACGCACACGAACATATATGTATGTAAATACATGCCTCCTATATTACCACCACAGTGCTGCTTGCTATGTGTAAGGGAACAACGCACATAGCAATACACACAGATATCTACAGCTGTCAGTGCGTGCAACATGGACGGGTATGTCACATGTGAATCCCCTTGTTGGGACCACATTGCCCTTGTCTGTGAAGTATGGAATGGGAATATGGGGAAGTATGGCAGGTATAGTTGTGGAGGTGGACAGGGTTGGTAGATATAGAGGACAGCCTACAGGGGTGGTATGTGACACATGTGGTGGGTAAACAACCTGGATGGTGTGTGTGGTCTGTGATGTGGAAGCCCCATGGGCCCCAATATGGACAGAATGGGAACAAGCCTCCCACCCATTGCTACTCACAACAGCTGTCCAAGTCCTGAAGGTGCCTGGCCTGGAAGCTGAGCAGGATGAACATTTGGACCCTGTGAATGTGTACTGGGTGCCTCAAGGTGATGTAGCACATTCCAAATGTGTCTGTGGAGCCCGTTATGGAACAGACCCTGGACCTGACCTCGGGGTAAAAGATCATGTCTGTGTGTGCCCCGGGGGGGGACAACATCCCCTGAGTTGGTTCCACCTGAAGATATTGCTGGACCAGTACACGAGGAGGCCCCAGGGTGGGTCCCACTTGTGATGTGGCCTGGTAACATGGGAAGATGAGTCTGGAGAGGTGGTTCTGCTGGCCAATAGTACATATGCATGCTATTGTGTCACTGTTATAGAACATATGTGGGTAGTAATAGTCTACACAATCCTGGAACATGTCCAACAGCATCCATAGATATCCCAATAACACAGAATGTCAGATGTGCAGCAACCACATAGCAAGCATACCACAGGCATATATGGAACCATAGTGGCCCTGAAAATGGCATGCAGGTGAATAGTCTGTAACAGGCCAGCAATGATAGTGCCCACACAGGGAGCATGGCTACAAACACATTGCACAAAGTGTGGTACAATACAATATCTGCCCCACTGGTAGGTAAGCTGTAGCCATACCTATTGAGTTGTGTGTACAGTTTGTTGTCACTGATATGGTAGTGGGGGGGTGACAGTGATGTGTATTAAGAACTGTGGTATCCTTGCTGCATGACTTGCTCACACCTGTGTCCATCTTTATGTATTCAGGCAAGATGTCACATGGAAGTTTTCTGGCTTACTCAGCAGCTGAGAACGACATTGTGGTAAACCACCTAATCCAGCACTACCCTGTCTTGTTTGGCCAGGCCTACCATGATCAGCAGGAGCGGACCTCCCTGTGGAACAACCTAGTCCACAGGGTCAATGATGTTAGACTGCACAACCGCAGTTATGAGCAGGTCCGGCAACATTGTTCTGACCTGCTTCACAATACCCTTCAGTGTGCCACTGCAGTCTGGGGGGAATCACCTTGCAATGGGGGGGGGCCATGCCATCCACCCCCCCTGACACATGTGGAGGAGCTCCTAGCCAGCCTTGTGGCACCTGCCCGTCCACATAGCCAAAAACTGCCAGACACCAATGTGGAGGTGGGTGCTACCCACACACTGGCTGAGGTGTGTGCAGGTAAGGCCACAGGGCACATCAGTAGACCACTGTTGCATATACATCTGTACAGGTAGAGCATGCATATCTGACATATCATAGATATAGTTTGTTGCTGCATAGTAGTGATAAACAGATGTGCATATGTGGTAGTATTGTGGACATGTACTGTTGATGTATTGTAATGCTGCACTCATCCTGTAGCAATGCCACAGATATGGCCAACGACTTTGTATCTCTCACCCTCTTATGTAGGTCCCTCCGGTATACCACCAAGGCAGCAGCCTGTAGCTGGTGAGTATGGTTTATGCTGATGATTGCCAATACACCGGGCATGTAATGACTATGGTATATTCCATGCACACAACTAACACACCTACCCAGAATGCATGCTGTACATGTGCACGTATTGTTGCTGCATGGCATCACAGTGGTAACCATGATGGGGTATTGGAAGGGTATGTCAGACACCTGCAAGATAACTAACATCCTGTCATTGTGGAGTGTGTCCACAGGGAGTAACATAATGGTTAGAGACATGGCCTACAGTAGGGACATGTTTGAAACATAACCCGTATACAGTGCAACACCAGTGTATATACCTGTAGGACAATGGCAACTGTTGTAGAGTTACACTATGACATAATGTATTACTGTGGTTCACATTATCAGCTGGGACTAGGCTGTAACATGTGGTGTTCAGTGTATGGGACACTGCAATCTGACACACATGTGTAGGCCTTACTTGTCAAGCATCTGCAAAAAGGCTGAAGGTGGGGGGGGTGTCAGCATGACATGCCAGTGCACTACAGCAGGGATCCTAAGGATGATAAGAATGGCTGTATCTGCACATAGACAGGTTCAGGAACTGTGGCAGACGTAATCCTACCCCCACAGCAATAGTGATGGCAGTGTGTGAACACCAAGGGATGTGCACATGAGTAGACCTTGCAATCATGCAGATTAGGGGGACATGTGTAGGACAGACTGAACATACACTGGTAAATGCAGATGTCCCATGCTAGTATACCCCTGCCAGGAATAGTGACTGCTGTAGTACACATAACAATAGGTGCGACAAACCATCATGATAAGGGTGTGCACACATATGCCCACACGGAGTGTATGCATCGTGGTCAGCATCCGCACACCTAACACATTCTGTAGAGACTGCATGTGAAAGTACAGGACATATGTCACATATTGGGCTCATGTACTATTAATATATGCGGTGATGTGGTCCCATGGCAGATCAAGGAAGGATGTGTTATATCAGTCAGGGTGTGTACACTTCCCATAGCCACAGTATGCTCTGACGGTTGTCAGTG
Organism: Protopterus annectens; assembly: GCF_019279795.1. Taxonomy (NCBI): domain Eukaryota; kingdom Metazoa; phylum Chordata; order Ceratodontiformes; family Protopteridae; genus Protopterus; species Protopterus annectens. Next base: position 1,834,521,894 of record NC_056726.1, read on the forward strand.
TAATAGTATTGGATTGGTCATACATGGTCCGCTGATGTTGAGAGCTGTAAATCAGACATCAGGCATTCACAAATGACATCTGTCCACATATCATCCCAGGTATGTGTTTCTGAAAAACATAGGGGCTGTGAGCATTAAAGCTGACATAACTGACACAGTACTACACATTCAGCAATAGGTTGTACACATGTGAGGTGTGGTGCACAGTACATGGCAGGGTGCAGAACAGGTGCACAACAATACTGTGTACATAGGTGCAGTGGTATCCAGGGGAAGGGGCATCACCTAGTAACACAGCACATGCATCACACACATGTATACTGTTGCTAGCATGGATTGACTATAGCTGCACTGCATGCTGTTGTGTACCATATGGTATGCATGTTGACAGATGGGTAATAGGAGGGCTGTGTGTACTACCATTGTGCAACCTCACCTATATGTGTGTGTGTGTGTGTGTGTGTGTATCCTGGTGGGTGGTTAGTTTGTCTGTAGAGTCACTCTGGTGAAGTGGAGGGAGGTAGATGCATGTAGAATGCGTATGTGCATGTGTGCGTGTTTGTGTGGGTGTCCATGTATGCACATGTATGATTGTGGGGTTGTTCATACAGCAGTACCTCCCTTTGGGATTGTGCATTACATGGACATGAACTGCCACATGACACACCAGGAATACATGTCATGTATGTAATCACAGGACAGCTGATAGTATAATAAGGTCTGTAGCATGGAATATACATCAAGAGGGAAGGTAGACACCAGGTATACCCTTAATATCACATTCAGCAGAGAGGTGACTGGCAGCCCACGTATGCAGCACTACAGATGCATTGGGGAATTACTAGTTAACACCAGGAAGTGTAGCCATATATTACAGTTGTCACATGATAGGCTGACTGAGCAGCATAACTGGCATGTACTGAGCAATACATACATATGACACTCCAGTGCATGATATTATGGAGTGAACATAGTAGCCCCCACATATACGGGCCATGTTCATGATGTCTGGACATATACAGGGTGAAAATTGAATGACAGCAGTGAGGCCATGTGAAACCACTCCACTCAGGTCAGGCAGGTAATGGAGTAACAGGTGTTGTGTTGTGATCACTTGTCTAGGCATTTAGAGAAATGATACATTAATGAGTGGTATCAATGAGTGTATATTACCAAGTGTGAGGCAGGATGGGGAATGCATGGGAATGTACATGAGGCTGTCTGTAAAGTCACAGACAGGTAGGTATTAAGGTGGTGTGTGTGTGCGCGCGTGTGTGCGTGTGTGTGTGTGTGTGTGTGTGTGTGTGTGTGTGTGTGTGTGTGTACTGTTATGCAATGCTGTACAGGTCTTAAAGTGTGTTTATTGTTTTCCCCCACAGGTGGCGAGGTGGGTCAGGGTCCCTCCTACATGCAATCTGATGTTGGTGTCCATACAGACATCAGAGATGATGACAGTACTATTGAGGCAGAGGTGGGGTTGTCAGGGGCCAAAACCATGCCATCATTTGACATCCCCCTTTTAGCCACCCCAGTCCCACATACAGTTTTCAGTGCCTATACATACCCCATCACCAGTGTCCATAGTGGGGGGACAGCTAGCGTTTGGTGGCAGTGCACAGGAAAGTGTGGTAACCATGCCTACTGTGTCTGGTCACAGTAGGCATAGCCGGATATCTGGCAGGGCACGACATAGGTAGATGTCCCAGGGTGCTCATGGTAGGGCCGCTGGTCATCATGCCCCTGGCAGACACAACACAGCTGGTACCAGCAGGCGCATGTTTCAGGCTGTCATGGTGGTGCAGGCATGTATGCAACGTTACACCAGACAGGGCCTGAGGCTGTTCTCACATTTGCAAGTGACAACTTCTGTGAACTGTCTGGTGCCATCCGTACATTTACTGAGCTCATGGATAGACGGCCTGGTGAGATGATGGCCCTCATCGACAGTAGTTTGTCCATGCTTGAACTTGTGGTGGGAGTATGGCGACAGCCGTGTGGACGTAGGGCAGCAACGCTAACAGTTGGCAGTCAATGTGGACATCCTAGGGCACCAAGGGGCTCCTGTAGTGGCAGTACCAGCCCTGAAACTGTGAGAGGAGCACTGTCCACACCACAGCAGACCACAAGCATGTGGTTCTGGCCAGTCCCAGGAGGGACCTGGTTCCAGCGGACATTTGTCATCATCAGGTGAGATTAGCACATCGAGGCCTGTACCTGGATGTGCCCATGGAACCCCTGGCAGGCACAGTCCACGTGTCCATGACTGGAGGTAGTGAACTGCACACCCTATCAGATATTGTCTGCAGCTGTCCATAAACACCTGTGTAGGGCAGCCACATGGCAGAACTTTGTGCATGCATACCCACACACAATACAAACACACCTAGGGCAACCCCATACCTACACACACCACATCACCATGCCCAGTTCACCTCATTACACCCCTCACCCACACACATGGTGACAAATGTATGGCCCACCCTTGACGTCTGGCAAACCAACAACACACCCTGTGATATGATGCTACCTGTGCCACATCCCTGTCATCCATACCAACGGTGCAGGGACAGGCTAATATGATTTTGATGCACACAGTGACTGTACTACAGTGTACCAAAGTACTGCAGTGTAGCATGTTGTCAGGAGTAAAGTGTAATGCATATATGTCAGGTAGTGTAGCCATCCAGCAGTGATGCATTATAGCTGTTAGTAACACTGGTTGATTGTGGTATCTATAATGTTATCCATTTGTGTTGTAGGTTTACATGTGTCAGCATGAGAATGGTCTGCAGCCATATTCCACAATAGGGTATGGCAATGTGGTGACACCATGGCTGTGACATATCTGGGGTACAGTTGAACACATGTCACAGGTTTGTGTAACAGTTATTGCCTGTGCCACATGGACAGGTGGCCCTCTGGGACATGTATAATCTGCAACCTGATGTAGACCCATCCATATACATGCACACTCTTACTTGTCAACACTGGGACTAGACCCCTACCTAGGTATGTAGTGATACTGAAGTGTATGGCTTTCATTGCACACACCACACAGCGTTTAGGGTGAGGTGTGTTCTAGGTTATATGTTACATGCAGAACATCCACAGACATGTACAGTATGCTAAAGGGGGATGTAATGGGTGTATATGGACAATACATAGTGTGACATACCGTCATACACACATTAACAGACACATAACAGACAGACACACATCTGAGAGACCTGGGCCTATCACTGCTAACTAACTTGACCATGTGTCCAATGTGTTACAGGTAGGCTGCACACAGCACATGCATAACTGGCCTGGATTGTGGTATCAGTTGTCTGTATGGTTGATGGTGACAGTGGTAACCATAATGTGGTACATGGGGCATATACCGGGTGTACCTTGGTGTAATGACAGTGTACACAGCACCCACATCCCACAGTGGATATTGTACTCCCTGAAACCCATGATGACACTCTGACATACCCACCATCACACATTGCCCCACGACTGCGATACAACCCATTGTATATCCCAACAGTGGTACTACAGGGATATGCATCTAATGCACATGCCACAGGCATAGTAGGGTGTTGCATTGTCATGCCTCACCTATGGGCAGCAACAACACTATTTGTACTACTGTGTGGCAATGGGTATTGTAATAGGAGTATGTGACCTCGGAATGCTGTACCCTACAGATATACAGACATGCACTCATACACACACTTGCCAGAACTCAATGGGTATCCCATGCCTATCAACCCATTTGTACAACATTGTTGTGCCGGTACTGCAAGGCTTGTGTAGGCGGTATGGAGAGGAGCTTAACATGGTACATGTAATATCCCATACAGCAGCAGCCACAACTGACTATGGGAATGGGTTTTGTGGTGGTTGTGAAGGCCCTCATGGAATTCCCAAGTACAGGTGTGCTAATACACAGACACTGCTATACTCAGTAATGCACATGTACACGTGTCAATACTGGGGTGCATCCTGCAGGTGGTCATAGCTGTGTGCCTAGCTATTGTCCAAGGAGAGATGGGTTGTGTAGGGGATGTGTGTACAGTGGTATTCTGCCACCTGCCATGTGGCAGCAGGCAATCTATTGACAGACACTACTGTGGTAACCCTCAGGGTGAGAGTGACATGCATTAGCCAATCCTCCAGGTGCCTCCTGCACATGGCCACTGAGGTGATCAAGCTGACATGTATGCAACATGCATTACAACACATGGTTAGTGTCTGTGATGGAGACTTGTACCCAAGCATGTTCTGTTGACTGTGGTAGTGTAGTGGAGGTACCTGTGGCATGTGGTGCATACAGGGTGTTATCTCCTATATGTGCTATTCTTACACAGCTGGGCAGACATGTCAGTGTCAATCAAGTTTAGGTTGCCTGTACATAACCCAGATGGATACCTGCCATCTGCACATCTGTACAGGGACCGACAGTCATCAGCTTGGCAAGTAGCTATGCAGTAGGATGAATGTGTTGACAGATAGACGTTTGACAACAATATGTATGCCAAAAACACATCTCACTAACATGTGCTGTACAGACGGTAGTCTACAGTTACATTCCACATGTATCATTATCCAGTAGGGGTTATATACTGTGACACAGCTCACACACCAGGGATACAACAGGGAGGCCTCAGAGTCCAGCTATAACTGCTGGTGTGCCTGTTGTCAGTACTACATTTAGCACTCTACTCTTGCCTGGGTAAGCACTGTCAGCAGTAGTACCACCATGATACACTACATGCCAGTGTGACAGCACGTACCCTGGTCTACTACCCCTGTATGTAACACATTCACATGGATAACAGTGCTGTACAGGCCTCATATACGTCTGTGTCCCAGACATGGCACTCACACCCCTTGCTACTGTAATGACAGCACATAGGCGCATGTATTGTACATGGCATTACATACACTTATTACAGATGTCATTACCCTGCTATGTTATCAGACTGTGGGGTGTTAACTGGTTACCAGGGCTAAGCTATGCTTAACAGGTATCAGCATTACTGCAATATAACAGCTAATCTGCTTTGTGTGCTGGTAAGGGAAGCCTACATTGTGTAAGCACCCGTACGATTACCCGTAGCTTAGCACTGCTTAGCTTCACGCAAACCCACGCAAATGCACTTAAAGCTGCTCAAAACTGCCTTAACCACTCTGTATCTGACCGCCCTTGTTCTGCCCAACAACAAAATGAACAGCTTTTGCAAGTCTTAAACCCAGGACCTTGTACAGTATAGTCACAACATGACCACTGTGAAGAAAGCTGTTGTTTTTCCAATATATCTGTCAATACACATATTGATTAGTATTGAACAACTGCCTTTACTTCCACAGTCTACCTTGTGATAACCCTTCCTCTTTGTAGCTGCTTTAGCCCCTCCTGACTCTACCTACTTCCAGGTCTATGTCCCCCCCACCTCACATCCTCTCTTATCCCTTAAAAACCTGCAGCCCATTGCGGTGCTCTCCTTAATATATTAAGAGCCCTAACTGCTGCCCGTCCCTGGCCCCCAGCATCCTTAACTGCCGTAAGTACATCTGCATATATTGTACCTTTTCTTGTTTAGTAATGCAATTGTAACTGCCTGGATGTTAGTCCTTTTTTTTAACTGTTACTTTGGGAATTGCGACTGTGTTTTGACGTACTTGCCATTATGCTATATGGTTTTCAACACAAGTTATTTTTCCTGTTTAGTACTGCAATTGTAATTGCTTGGATGTTCGTCTTTCATTCTTTTTGTAACTGTTGCATTGCGATTTGCGACTGTGTTTTCAAGTACTTGCCTTTTTACTACATGTTTTTTAACATGGGATTATCCAGTTAATTGCTTGCTTTCTTGAATACCCACATGGAGACAATACCTGTTGAACACCACTTGCCACTAGATGCTAGCATTTCAGTAAATCTTCTTTGTAGGAATGCCATTGTAATTAACTTATTTTTTGCCTGAGCATTGTTTAGTTTTTATAACATAGGTTTATTCCTTCTATTCCAGAACGCAACTTTAGTTTCAATTATAGTGAAGCTAGTTGCTAGCGTTTCAGTAAATCTCCTTTGTAGGAATGCCATTGTAATTAATTTATTTTTTGCCTGAGCATTGTTTAGTTTTTATAACATTGGTTTATTCCTACTATTTCAGAGCGCGACTTTAATTTCCCTTATAGTGAAGCTATCTAGTCAGCCTTATAAACTGACCATATTTGCTACACTACCACAAAGTTTCCCGCGCAGGTACTCTTAACTGAGGTTGCACAATTGCTTGCGTTGTTGAATACCCACATGGAGACAATACCTGTCGAACACCACTCGTTGCTAGATGCTAGCGTTTTAGTAAATCTCCTTCATAGGAATGCCATTGTAAATAATTTATTTTTTGCCTGAGCATTGTTTAGTTTTTTTAACGTAGGTTTATTCCTACTATTTCAGAGTGCGATGTTAGTTTCCCTTATAGTGAAGCTATTTAGTCCGCCTTATAAGCTGACCATATTTACTAAGCTACCACGAGGTTTCCCATGCAGGCAATCATAACTAAGGTTACCTTACATAGCTTTGCATAAAGGGGAATGTTAAACCTACTTTATTCATAGTATTCATTGTGTATCACTGTATGTAAGGTAAATCCTATGCTTACATGGTGTATAGTATGTAAGACATCCTCACCTGAAGGCACAGCCTTGATTGTAACTACACTTCTGTCAAGGAAGCGATACTGGCCACTGCCTTAACATTTTCTGTTACTTGCAATTAGCACAGATACAACACTTTCAGTAGTAGAACCTTATTTTCCATAATTGAAAAGTCTACTGATACAGCGCTTCCTTAGCAAGCCTACAACCATAACCATTCTAAGTTTAAACTTATTTATCTATAATAGTTAAGGGATCTGTAGTAGGCTATTTTAATTTCTGCCCATCTCCAAATGATAGTTTTTCAGTTTTTATAAACTGTTTGAAGCTTTCTACCTTTCCCACCTGCTGAAGACTTGTAAAGATTATTAACCTATATTATAGTTTACAGTCATAGTATTGTTAGGTAATGTGAAATTATCTGCTTGGCTAATGTTGCTTACTATTGCTGTACCAAAGTCATTTTTTTTCTCCTTTACCTACTTATATTTCCTTTGATTCCACATCAACAAGTACCTAGCTCTCTACTCTCAATATTTCCTGCCTTGGACACTTGACTCCTTTTGCCTGAAGTCTAAGGACCCTCTCCTACCGGCTGCTTCATCACAGTGCCTCCTACCCTTGTTCCCTAATAGTAATAAGGGAAGCAAGAAAGTATGTTATTTTCCTACATTTTTCTGAAATGTATAGAGCATGTCTAATTACTTGTAGGTGGTTTAAAGGTTGCTTCTAAGTCAGGACTGCCTGCAGCCATTCCTTGTAGTTTGTGTTTTTCCCCACAACATTTTGAAATAGATTCCATTTATATCCTCTCCTGCCCTCCCTTGACCAGACTTTCCCCCACTAATAATCTACCTCTGTAATTACTGTCGTTGTCCACCCCTCTACCTTATAGCATATTCCTCTCAGAATTCCTTGTCCAATACTTTGCTTCTCTTCAGTTCACTACTTTGTATTACTACCTTAGCACCTTTCTCCTACCATCCCTCCCACCACTCTGCCTACCTCTCTTTGCACCTACATTACTTACCTTCCTTCAAAGCACTTTTCTCTGATTGTTCCTCATAGGCTTCTTCCTTCTCTTGTCTCTACCCGCTCTGTTCACCCTGCAGGCTCACTCCACTCCCCTACCCTACCCCCAATTCCCACCCACCCCCAGTGGCCCTAAACTTATACTTCTATAACCACACCCTCCTACACACACAACCAATCAGATGGTACCACCATCCTACATAATTGAACCACTGCTACTCTTCACTAAACCAATCTCTAACCTTAATTAATTATAATCTTAACTCAAACTCTACTTCTCCTCCTAGCCTATACCATTGCTAACTACCTAATATTTTCTTACCAATTCTACCATCATGTACACCAAAACCACCTCAATACTAACTAAACTACTACTCTGTGCCACACTCATATCTGTACTAACCTCAGCATATCTGATAACTTCCTATGAACACCCAAATATTTCTCAATCTAACCATCCAAGAAAACAAACAGTCCTACATACTTTCACATTCACCCATAATAATATCACTATTACATCCACACCTAGATACATACTAGCTAAATACCACAGACTTGCCCACATTAAATACAATAACCTAACTACAAAGAAATTCCGATACCAAATTAGTAACATTCATTATCTTTTACTTTCACTAAAAAAGCATTCCTTACTGGATGGAGACATACATCCTAATCCTGGCCCACATAATGTCCTATCCACTGGACATCTCACCAACAATCCCTCTATTCCCCTCATCCCCAACAAACACCCCAACTCTCTCCTCATTGCACATCTCAATATCCAAAGTGTGAATAACAAAGTTCCCCATCTTCATGCTCTCCTAGATGTACACTCTTTTGATATTTTATGTTTGACAGAGACTTGGCTAAAACCTAAAACACATGATAATGAAATTATCCCACCAGGTTATAACATATTTAGACTTGACCATATAAAAAGAAAGGGCGGGGGAGTAACACTTCTTTTTAAAGATGGGCTACAAGTCACCTCTATACCCTATAACCCACCAAAAGACAACCATGCTGAAGTCCTTATTTCCAAATTACAGCTCAGTTCTAGTAAATCCTTATATATCATTTGTATCTACCTCCTGGAAACAATATCAGCATTCTAGAGGATATTCTGAGTTGGATCTCAACATCCTTCCCACAAGAAACTATAATTCTAGGAGACTTTAATATAGATTGGAAAAACATCAATACTGAACATCCTACCTCTCACATTAACCTTCAAGGTTTCTCTCAGATCATTACCTCCCCAATAAGAATAAACAAACCAAACAAAAAAGAGAGCACTTTGGATTGGATACTTATTAATAACTACCAGCAAAATTATACAGTTGGTATCCTCCCTGACGAAGTAAGTGACTATTCCTTGACTTATATAATCAGGCAAAAGTTTAATACCTGTCACCTAACTTCATATAGGTCTATACGGTCCAACAAGCGATTTAACCAACACCTTTTCAAGAGTGAACTCAGTGCCTGTGATTGGTCTCAATTAAAAACCCTCCCACTTGAGCAGGCTGACAAATATTTCAACTCTAAGTTCTTAGAAATCCTAGACAACCATGCTCCTAAACGTACTATCAGAACTAGGTCCAAACCTGCCCCCTGACTTACAAATGAAACCAAGAAAAAAATCCTCCTCAGAAATAAAGCCTGGTCTAAGTGGCGAACTACCAAAAGTACATCAGATCAACAAAGCTTTAGACATATGAGAAACATGACAAAAAAAGAAATTCTCTCAGATAAAAAAAAACTTTTACTGTAAAATGCAGCAAACAAACCAAAACAATCCTCAAAAATTCTGGGCAAGTTTCAGTAGACTCCTCTATCCAGGTCACTCCAGAACACCAACCCCAACAGGTGCAACACATGAGACTCCAATCCAAACTGCCAATGCTTTCAATTCCTTCTTCACAGAGGCTATCCAGTCTCTAGCCAGTCAACTAGCTCCTGATAGAGCCAGTCTTCTTAACTCTTCTCCTAGCTCTCTTCCTACCTTCCAATTTCTACCCACCTCAACATATTATATCTATAAACTCATTCTAAAACTTAAGCCTTGTACTCCTTCTGCTGACCATATCCCAGCCAAATACCTGCAAAAAGCAGCTAAAGAAGTAGCTTACCTGATATCCATCCTGATTAATAGAACTACTAACGAGGGAAGCATCCCTAACATCTGGAAAATCTTGCATATTATCCCCCTACACAAAGGTGGCAACTCAAATGAATACTCTAACTATCAACCTATAGCCCTACTACCCCCCCTTAGCAAAAATAATGGAAATATGTATTCACCATCAGCTTCTAAACCATTTAATTCAACATAACATATTTGCTGAAAGCCAACATAGCTTAAGGCCATTCCACAGTACTACTACTGCTCTCTTATCTTTTACTGATACCATAAACAAAAACTGCAATAACAATGTTCTCTCTTCCTCTCTATTTATTGATCTCTCAAAAGCATTTGATATGGTAAACCACTCTCTACTTATAAATATTCTGAAATGACTCTCTCTTGACACTTAGGCTGTACAGTGGTTTACTTCTTACCTCAGCAATAGGCAACAGGCTGTGCTCTGGGAGAATAAACTATCATCCCAACTTCCAGTCTCACTTGGTGTCCCTCAGGGCTCCATCCTAGGCCCTCTCTTATTCTCAATATTTATCAATGATCTCTACCTAGCTATTCCTCAGGCAATGTGCATACAGTATGCAGATGATTCAACTTTAATCTGTGCAGCTGAATCTTCATCCAAACAACAATCCCTAACTCAGAAAATATTTAACATAGTTGAGACTTGGTTCCTAAAACATTGCCTCCTCTTGAATCCCAAAAAAACAAAGCTCCTTCTCTTTATGCCTACCCATAAATCCATGCCTGTAGATTTCTCTATTTCTAACAATGGCAACCTCATATCCCCTGATTCTACCACCAAACTCTTAGGAATAACTATAGACAGTTACCTCAGCTTTGATAACCATATTAATAACACTATAAAAACAGTCAACAGAAAAATGGGCTCCCTATACCAGATCAAATATTTTCTCACTCCAACAGCCAGAACTGCTATTGCCCACTCTCATCTAATCTCAACACTCCTCTATGCCTCACCAATTTACACCAACCTATTCAAGAAGAATCTTCTTAAACTCACTACATCTTACAATAACAGTGCCAGATTTGCTACTAGCAATTGCTTTAGAACTCACCACTGCCAGAATCTAAAACAACTAGGATGGCTTAAACTGCAAAATCAGCTTTATTTTAACTAACTAACCACTGCTCATCAAATCCTCTACCAGCCCAGCAACACTCCTATACTCTCAAACCTCATTACTCCATATAAAAATCTTAATACCTTATGCTCTGCTAACAAACTTCTACTTAGTATTAGTAAGTCTAACAACATGGCAGGAAACTCTCTTTTCTCAAACACAACTGGGAAATACTGGAATCTTCTACCTAGTGATCTTACATCACTTCCTTCCCTACCCCACTTCAAACAAAAACTCAAAATATACCTTAGAACACACTGGCTATGCCCTTGCACTAACCCTGACTAACCCACTACCTCTATGACTAACTCTTCTCTAATTATAACGTAATGCTCTTTCTCCAAACTTTAGAAGAATAGCAAATCCGCATGCAGTTATGATCTACCTCACATGGATATCTTGTTCAATATGTTATCAATACTCTTATGCAACTGTTCTCAGGAATTGTAAACCTGAAAGTCTTATCTACCTCATGTGAATATTCTTGTTCCATATTGTAAATATTTGTTTTACAATATACTGTAAAATGTTTTGTATCTACTGCTATGTTAACTGGATTGTAACCTTACAAACACTGTTTTGTATTTGTAACCTTATACATATTGTTATAATGTATCTGTCTTGGAGCTTTTCTCCCCGGGCCTCTACTGACAATGGACATATATCCAGTTAGACTAGCCCGGTCAACAGATGTAAAATAAAATAAAAATAAGTTGTGTAGTACTTGCTATTAATATCACTGTTGCATCACATATGTTGTTTTATCATAATGTACACATAGCAGATACATACAGTGAGATACATCTGAGAGGGTATACACAACTGTGAGGTTTACACACAACAAGAATATGGATATATACATATAATAGGTTGATATATGTCTATATGTACATACACATGTATATTCATACATATGCCTGTATACACATCTGTATAGTGCAACATATATATGGCCATGTGTACATATCTTCGTATATACACACACACACATATATATATATATATATATATATATATATATATATATATATATATATATATATATATATATAGCAATATATATATATATATATATATATATATATATAGCTATATATGTATGCGCATCCTATGTGTAGAGATATGCCTATATGCCTATTTATGTAGATATATATGTAAATATCTATAACTATATGTGCATTCATATCTATTCTGATATATCTATTACTGTCAATATATATATATATATATATATATATATATATATATATATATATAGATATCCATAAGTATATGTGCATATGTATCTCTATCTGTATAAGAGTAGACATGTATTGCTGTGTATATGTATATATCTGCATGTTTATATGTATATATATATATATATATATATATATATATATATATATATATAATGTACATATACATATCCATCTAAGTATGTCAATATGTATATATCTATATAGATATATGGATACTTATATCTACATATATGTTCACCATATATCCAGAACATGGAGTGGAATCCTACCTCAGCCCCAATAGTCCCAACCTCTTAGTGCAAGGGGATGTCAGGTATGTATTGCAGGTATATATGTAGACTATTGCTACTGTAATAGGGGTTGTCTTCACAGGCATGTTGTGTGTGGGAGGTCACATCTGCTTTAAGCATGTGCGCCATTGGCTACTGACAGGCATCCTAAGGACATCATAGTACAGTACCACTGCTAGCACAGTAATGATCCTGTGGACTACAGCAGAGATATGGCCAATAAATGTGGACAGTCTGGCACACTCTGGTCAGTCCAGAGGTATACACAGAACCCCTTAGTGCAAGACATGTGGACCAAGCCTGACAATGTGGATGTTAACAGCCATATAGATGGGCATATTACCTAAATGCTGGTATGCATTTGCCCCCCATAGGTTATGCATTCACAAAACCATGTCTGTCCTGACACATAATAACTGCTGGTACAGAGGTGACATGGCCACATACTACCCACTAGTTAGTGACATACATCTGTACAGCATCCCACTGCTTTGTCTGAAATACATGACTGTTATGGTGGCTTGGCAGCAGTACATCTGGCAAGTATCTGGACATAACATCACACTGGATAAGTACACTAAGCTGCTAGGCATGTAACAAAGCACTGTGCAGGCTACAGGCAGACTGCCACAACACTGGCCTACATTTCTTATGGGAGAATACACATGTACTTGCATATATAGCAGGCTCTACAGACATGTCACAGCATAGAGGAACAGACACCTGTGTGAAAGTGCATAACCACAACCAATGTGAGCACAGCCGCATATGGTAAGCTAGAGTAATATTATAGTATATGGACTATCTGATCAGCACCATCCTCATATGTGCCACTCACACACTAACCCTACATATACTGGGCCACTACACAGTGTGGTCCGATGACTGTCTGTGGTATGGGACATGCGTGTATTTGGCCCTACAGACATGTAAGCCAATAGGATGACATACACTGGAGCAGCATGTAACATCAGATAGAACAGGACCAAGAACAACGACATCTTCCACAGTCTGTACACAGGCCAAGGTACATATTCACAATACACACACTCTCTACAGTCACCATAGGTACACAGACCTCATTACTGTACAAACAACCACAGAATGCCCAGGTTATGTCCTCAAATATAACCCCTACTATACATAACATGTAGCAGTCTGATATCTCACTGGTTTGTTATCAGATATGATGTCAATAAATTATGGTGTACAGAACATATGCATCTCTTGCTGCATGAAATATGTACAAAGGTTGACAGAGTTGCAGCTGGAGGCACAAACACAGGGCCAATATTGACATGTTGCTGTGATAACCTCATACATTTACTGTTGTAACAGGGTTTGTTGTGAAAAAGGTCCTATGAGGGATATGAAGTCATTAACTCTCATGGCTGTCACCATGTATTGACTGCAGTCCTCACACTATGCTTCTGCAGTTCACAGATAGGTGCTCTATGAGTAACACAAGAAACAAAAGGCACTACACACTGCCCATTCTGCAGATGACCCTACAGATGGGGGTTTCCTCAGAAACATAGCACTGTCATGACAGGTATTAAAACATGCAGACCAGCCATATCCACACACACACTGTTAAACCAACATTACTCCAAATGCAGAATAGCAACACTTACATTCTGTAGTCATGTCAGGCACACCCCCCTCCTGTGTGTTGGCCTGTTTCCACAGTGTTTGTTGTTAGAGGTAAATCCTCAATCCATCTGTGATGCTGTTTTCCAAACCCCAGATCTAGGTCCTGCTCACAGTGAATGAAAAGGCTCAACACCAACATGTTTTTCATAGATATTGGAGTGTGCTTCCATGCAATTGGCTATGGGAATGTTACCATAGCTGTTCCAAATGCAATTCGGGCAGAGGCCATCAGCTGACCATGAGCATCACTTACAAAACACATGCTGCTGCCTAAGCAAAGCAGGTATAGTTCTCCACATCCACCAGAGAGGGAGTTAGAGAGGCAGACAGAGATAAAGTAAGTCAGGGAGGGGGTGGGAGAATAAAACCTAAGCATGTTTGTGTCACACACCTACAAGTACAGGGTATCAAACTCCTGACTGACTATGTATTGCTTTTGCATGTCTATGCAGTTATTGGATGCACCACATAGCTTACATGTTAAGGAGCTTTCCAAACGTATATGTGATGGTGATATGGTAGCGATACGGTAGCTGTAGTACATATGCCTGTCCACATGAACAAGTGTCAGCGTCAACACAGCCACACTCTCTCAGGGACTCACACACATTGACACACTTGGCAGGGTCAAGAATACACTTCCTCACTAGTTAGTTTGCCACAATACAGTACTGTGCAGGTTATCACATGCACCACAGGGGTTATCTGGAGGTTATCTGGGCAAAGGGTATGTGGAGGTGTCTGACATCAGACAGCATACTTTAGTATGCCAATGGGGGTTGTAGTGAGTGTGAATGAGGTCAAAAGCATCATACACCACACACGCAGACACAGGGTGCCTGTACTGATATGCATGCATGCATGCATTGTTTCATGAGTGTGTAGTGGTTGACTGTTCCAGAAGGGTATACAAGGCTAGGTGAAGGGTATATCTTGGCATCAGGCCACATGGCAATGGTATACAGTGTGGCTCAGGGGTGTAGTGTCTGGAATGGCCCACACAGGTGGGTATTGTATTTACCATCCAGTCACCTGGGTAACTAATGTGTGTGGCCATTGCTTGCCATGTATGTATTATTTAGTCCATGACATGGAAGCTGCCTGGGATGTGCACATGTCCCACATGCGTATACAGTGACATGTGGAACTGAACCTGGGGTGTCTGGGCCATGTTGTGTACACAGATTGTTATAATCAGATGTGCCTGTCCTGGCCTCATGTGCTGGGAACAGGTAATGGACAGCAGGTTGACCCTGCACTTACACTGATAGCATGATACAGGTATTCCCAGGTGTCAGTAACATCTGTCCATACCGGGCATATGTATAAGGCATGATATGTCCTTTGTGGGACACATTTGATGGCACCACAGGTGTTGCAGGTGTCCAGTGGGGGGCATAGTGAAGGCACGCTGTCTGCATGTGCATACATACTGTACTGATGGAGAGGGTACCATGCCCTGTGTAGTCCACTGCAATCACACCATGGTTACTATCTATGGGCAATATGCAGGGTACAACCAACATAGCAGTTGTTGCCTAGGCAAGTGTGTTTTATGAGACATGGGTTGAGAGTGTTCTCTGTGTAATACAAGGGTTGCTAACTTTGTTTGCCAGGCCTTGATGTCATATGTAGAGGTATGGATTGCCACCCCAGCCTCTTGGCTATTTCACATCTGTTATCCTTGTAAAGAGGACATTGTGACATATAATAGGGCCACCATATAAGAAATATGAAAAACCCGCTCCACAATGAGTCCAATTGTTATACACTCACAGCCACCTCCACACAGAATACAAATGACAAACACACACACACACACACACACACACACACACACACACACACACACACCTGCCATGTCTGGGATTAGAACTCCTACCTAACTAGTTTATTACACTACAACATTACACAGTTATAGGACGTACCACTGAGATTACTGGGCTACACATTTCCCAAAGGTGTATTTCACAGTGAATGACATCAACAGCCTTGCCAAAGTAGGGCATTTGATTTGTAATGAGTATGACTAGCCTAAAAAGCATTGCTCCCTACACAGACAAAGTAACAAACACACAAACATCCACACTTGCCATGTGTGGGAATAGAACCCCTACCAAAGTACTATAGCACACTACAGCATTACGCTTTTATGGGACGTGCCACAGAGATTACTGAGCTACACGTTTCCCAAAGGTGTATTTCACAGTGAATGACATCAGCAGCCTTGCCAAAGTAGGGCATTTGTATTGTAATGAGTATGACTAGCCTAAAAAGCATTGCTCCCTACACAGACAAAGTAACAAACACACAAACATCCACACTTGCCATGTGTGGGAATAGAACCCCTACCAAAGTACTATAGCACACTACAGCATTACGCTTTTATGGGACGTGCCACAGAGATTACTGAGCTACACGTTTCCCAAAGGTGTATTTCACAGTGAATGACATCAGCAGCCTTGCCAAAGTAGGGCATTTGTATTGTAGTGAGTGTGTCTAGCCTAAAAAGCATTGCTCCCTACACACACACGCACACACACACACATGCACACACACATGCACACACGCACACACGCACACACACACACACACACACACACACACACACACACACACACACACACACACACACACACACACACACACACACACAGTTGCCATGTTTGGGATTAGAACTATCCAACTAGTTTATCACACTACTGCAGTGGTTCCCAAACTTTTTTGATTCTCGGCTCCCTTGCTGAATCCAGGTTTTCCCAAGGCCCCCCCCCCCCCGTGGCATGCATAAAGTGCATATTTCAGAGGTTCCCAAAGTGTGCGCTGCGGTGCCCTGGAGCACCACAGCTTACTCACAGGGGCACCGTGAACTAATAAGCTTAGCTGCAAAATAAACCACGAACAGTTCATAGTTTCATAGTTTATTTTGCAGTTAAGCTTATTAGTTCATGGCAAGTGTGAGGGAATGCAGGAATGAATGAAGAAGTGGCTGTCTTTGTGTATGTGTGAGATTTGGAGAGTGAGAGCGATGTGTGTGAGTGAATGCAGGAATGAATGAAGAAATGGCTGTGTGTGTGTGTGAGATTAAGAGAGTGAGAGCTATGTGTGAGTGAATGCAGGTATGAATGAGGAAGTGGCTGTGTGTGTGTGTGTGTGTGTGTGTAAATTAATTCCGGTATGAATGAAGAAGTGGCTGTGGGTGTGTATGTGTGAGATCGGAAGAGTGAGAGGGATGTGTGAGTGAAAGCAGGTATGAATGAGGAAGTGGCTGTGTGTGTGTGTGTGTGTGTGTGTGTGTGTGTGTGTGTGTGTGTGTGTGTGTGTGTGTGTGTGTGTGTGAATGAATGCAGGTATGAATGAGGAAGTGGCTGTGTGTGTGTGTGTGTGTGTGTGTGTGTGTGTGTGTGTGTGTGTGTGTGTGTGTGTGTGTGTGTGTGTGTGTGTGTGTGTGTGTGTATGTGTGAATGAATGCAGGTATGAATGAGGAAGTGACTGTGTGTGCATGTAATTCACACCTCTCAACTGTACAGATTTTTGCAGAATGTCCAGATTTTTGCCTCATATTTTTGGTGTGTTCCTCCTAAAATCTGTAATTTTCTGGCAAATAGTTGAGGATTGAAGTTATTAAATAATGACAAACATTTGAGTTTAAGACTCCATATCCTTCAGAGAATTCATGCTAATGCAAAACATATTATTCTATCAACTTTCTAAGTTTGTAAGAGCAATATTTAAAATCTGTCCCTTTTTGTCCCCCCATCATTTTAGGCTTTGACCAGATTTTTAGAGCAAAAAATCTGGACGAAGCCTAAAATGATGGGAGGGACAGATAGGGACAGATTTTAAATATTGCTCTTACAAACTTAGAAAGTTGATAGAATAATAGGTTTTGCAATGGCATGAATTCTCTGAAAGATGTGGAGTCTTAAACTGAAATGTTTGTCATTATTTAATGACTTCAATCCTCAGCTATTTACCAGAAAAGTACAGATTTTAAGAGGAACACACCAAAAATATGAGGCAAAAATCTGGACATTCAATCATGCGCGCGCACACACACACACACACACACACACACACACACACACACACACACACACACACACACACACACACACACACACACACACACACTTCCTCATTCATACCTGCATTCACTCACACATCACTCTCTCTTTCCCGATCAAATGCACACACAGTCACTTCCTCTTTCATACCTGCATTCATTCACACTTTGCTCTCACTCCCGATCTCACACATACACACACACAGCCACTTCCTCATTCATTCATGCATTCATTCACACATCGCTCACTCTCCCAATCACACACACACACAGTCACTTCCTCATTCATTCATGCATTCATTCACAGATTGCTCACTGTCCCGATCTCTCACACACACACACACACACACACACACACACACACACACACACACACACACACACACACACACACACACACATGCTGTGTGTGTATGTGTGAGATTGGAAGAGTGAGAGGGATGTGTGAGTGAATGCAGGTATGAATGAGGAAGTGTGTGTGTGTGTGTGTGTGTGTGTGTGTGTGTGTGTGTGTGTGTGTGTGTGAATGCATGTATGAATGAGGTGTGTGTGTGTGTGTGTGTGTGTGTGTGTGTGTGTGTGTGTGTGTGTGTGTGTGTGTGTGTGTGTGTGTGTGTGTGTGAATGAATGCAGGTATGAATGAGGAAGTGACTGTGTGTGTGCATGTAATTCACACCTCTCAACTGTACAGATTTTTGCAGAATGTCCAGATTTTTGCCTCATATTTTTGGTGTGTTCCTCCTAAAATCTGTACTTTTCTGGCAAATAGTTGAGGATTGAAGTTATTAAATAATGACAAACATTTGAGTTTAAGACTCCATATCCTTCAGAGAATTCATGCTAATGCAAAACATATTATTCTATCAACTTTCTAAGTTTGTAAGAGCAATATTTAAAATCTGTCCCTTTTTGTCCCCCCATCATTTTAGGCTTTGACCAGATTTTTAGAGCAAAAAATCTGGACGAAGCCTAAAATGATGGGAGGGACAGATTTTAAATATTAGAAAGTTGATAGAATAATAGGTTTTGCAATGGCATGAATTCTCTGAAAGATGTGGAGTCTTAAACTGAAATGTTTGTCATTATTTAATGACTTCAATCCTCAGCTATTTACCAGAAAAGTACAGATTTTAGGAGGAACACACCAAAAATATGAGGCAAAAATCTGGACATTCAATCACGCGCGCGCACACACACACACACACACACACACACACACACACACACACACACACACACACACACACACACACACACACACACACACACACACACACACTTCCTCATTCATACCTGCATTCACTCACACATCACTCTCTCTTTCCCGATCAAATGCACACACAGTCACTTCCTCTTTCATACCTGCATTCATTCACACTTTGCTCTCACTCCCGAGCTCACACATACACACACACAGCCGCTTCCTCATTCATTCATGCATTCATTCACACATCGCTCACTCTCCCAATCACACACACATACACAGTCACTTCCTCATTCATTCATGCATTCATTCACAGATTGCTCACTGTCTCGATCTCACACACACACACACACACACACACACACACACACACACACACACACACACACACACACATGCTGTGTGTGTATGTGTGAGATTGGAAGAGTGAGAGGGATGTGTGAGTGAATGCAGGTATGAATGAGGAAGTGTGTGTGTGTGTGTGTGTGTGTGTGTGTGTGTGTGTGAATGAATGCAGGTATGAATGAGGAAGTGGCTGTGTGTGTGTGTGTGTGTGTGTGTGTGTGTGTGTGTGTGTGTGTGTATGAATGAGGAAGTGACTGTGTGTGTGTGTGTGTGTGTGTGTGTGTGTGTGTGTGTGTGTGTGTGATTCACACCTCTCAACTGTACAGATTTTCATGGAATGTCCAGATTTTTGCCTCATATTTTTGGTATATTCCTCCTAAAATCTGTACTTTTCTGGCAAATAGTTGAGGACTGAAGTCATTAAATAATGACAAACATTTTAGTTTAAGATTCCATATCCTTCAGAGAATTCATGCTAATGCAAAACCTATTATTCTATCAACTTTCTAAGTTTGTAAGAGCAATATTTAAAATCTGTCCCTTTTTGTCCCCCCATCATTTTAAGCTTTGTCCAGATTTTTGAGCAAAAAATCTGGACGAAGCCTAAAATGATGGGGGGGGGGGGGGCAGATAGGGACAGATTTTAAATATTGCTCTTACAAACTTAGAAAGTTGATAGAATTATAGGTTTTGCATTACCATGAATTCTCTGAAGGATGTGGAGTCTTAAACTGAAATGTTTGTCATTATTTAATAACTTCAATCCTCAGCTATTTGCCAGAAAATTACAGATTTTAGGAGGAACCCACCAAAAATATGAGGCAAAAATCTGGACATTCAATCACACACACACACACACACACACACACACACACACACACACACACACACACACACACACACACACACACACACACACACACACACACACACACACACACACTTCCTCATTCATTCATTCACACATCGCTTACTCTCCCAATCTCACACACACACAGTCACTTCCTCATTCATTCATGCATTCATTCACACATCGCTCACTCTCTTGATCACACACACACACACACACACACACACACACACACACACACACACACACACACACACACACACACACACACATGCAGTCACTTCCTCATTCATTCATGCATTCATTCACGCATTGCTCGCTCTCCCAATCTCAAACACATACACACACATTTACTTCCTTATTCATTCATGCATTCATTCACACATCACTCACTCTCCCGCTCTCACACACAGTCACTTCCTCATTCATTCATGCATTCATTCACATATCCCTCACTCTCCTGATCTCTCTCACACACACAGACTCTTTTGCTTTCATGCACACATTCATTCACATAGACACACACACATTCATACAGGCATTCACTTACCAGATGGCCCGGGTTTTGCAGCTTATTAGTTCGCAGCACCCTTGTGGGGAAGCTGTGGCTCCCCAGGGCACCATGGTGCACAGTTTGGGAACCCTTGCACTACAGCATTACACAGTTGTAGGATGTGCTACGGAGATTACTGGGCTACATCTTTCCCAAAGGTGTATTTCACAGTGAATGACATCAGCAGCCTTGCCAAAGTAGGGCATTTGATTTGTAGTGAGTGTGACTAGCTTAAAAAGCATTGCTCCCCAAACAAAGAAACACACACACACAAACATCCACACTTGCCATGTGTGGGACTGGAACCCCTACTAAAGTACTATATCACACTACAGCATTATGTTGTTATAGGATGCACCACAGAGATTACTGGGCTACACCTTTCCCAAAGGTGTATATTACAGTGAATGACATCAGCAGCCTTGCCTAAGTGGGGCATTTGAAATGTAGTGTGTGACTAGCCTAAAAAGCATTGCTCACTACACAGACACACACACACACACACACACACACACACACACACACACACACACACACACACACACACACAGTTGCCATGTCTGGGATTAGAACTCCTACCTAACTAGTTTATCACACTACAGCATTACGCAGTTATAGTACATGCCACCGAGATTACTGGGCTACACCTTTCCCAGTGGTATATTTCACAGTGTATAACATCAGCAGCCTTGCCAAAGTAGGGCATTTGAATTGTAGTGAGTGTGACTAGCCTAAAAAGCATTGCTCCCTACACAGAGACACACACACACACACACACACACACACACACACACACACACACACACACACACACACACACACACACACACACACCCTTGCCATGTCTGGGATTAGAATTCCTACCTAACTAGTTTAACACACTACAGCATTATACAGTTATAGGACATGCCACAGAAATTACTGGGCTACACCTTTCCCAAAGGTGTATTTCACAGTGAATGACATCAGCAGCCTTACCAAAGTAGGGAATTTGAATTGTAGTGAGTGTGACTAGCCTAAAAAGCATTGCCCCCTACACAGACAGAGACACACATAAACACACACACACACACACACAGTTGCCATGTCTGGGATTAAAACTCCTACCTAACTAGTTTATCACACTACAGCATTATGCAGTTATAGGATGTGCCACAGAGATTACTGGGCTATACCTTTCCCAAAGGTGTATTTCACAGTGAATGACATCAGCAGCCTTGCCAAATTATGACATTTGAATTGTAGTGAGTGTGACTAGCCTAAAAGCATTGCCCCCTACACAGACACACACACACACACACACACACACACACACACACACACACACACACACACACACACACACACACACACACACACACAGTTGCCATGTCTGGGATTAGACCTCCTACCTAACTAGTTTGTCACACTACAGCATTACGCTGTTTTAGGACACGCCACAGAGATTACTGGGCTACTTCATTCCCAAAGGTGTATTTCAAAGTGGATGATAGCAGGCTTGTCATAGTAGGGCTATGGGGAGGGCAGTGTGTGTGCATGGGCCATAACCCATTCATCTATAGGTTGACACACCACATGCAGGCACACACAGAGTTATATTCTGCAGGTATGTGTATGCAGCTGCTAGATGACTACTGCCTTGTGCAGTCATGTTGCACAGCTAGCACTTGCACCACATAGTCTGTAATGCTGACAGATACCAGTGGCTACTTTCTACAGTGAGTGACATTTACACATCATGTGGTTGTAGCCATTTGACTGTGTGCTGGGTGGGACAGGTCTCATGATGGATGGCTCCTTGTCACAGTCACTCTCTTCCACACATCTGTGTATGTCTACTTTTGGCATATTATAGTGTGTTGTCCTTGGATATATGTCTGTAGTCCTATCCAATGTGTGTGCAAAGCATGACTGGTGCATACTGAGGAGTGTATGCACTAACATCTGCAACTGTCAGATATGTCTGGTCCACTGTTGTTTGCAGACATGGGCTTCATTTGTTTGTGTGTGAGCATGCCCAGTATGACTGTTCAGTATGTTGTTGTCTGACATTGTCTTCATTTCTGTAAGTGTATGACCACGCCCAGTATGCCCTTCTGTATTGAATATGTGGATCCATTCCAGGTAGTTTGTACTCCAGTGCAGACCTTTATGTTGTATACCTACAGGTAGCAAACTGGTTCTGCAGGGTATATGTAGATTATTTGGCAATATGGGGTCAAACTGTGCAAGGGATATTGTGTACTGTATGTGATTGTGTCTGTGCTGCTTCTGCTACATGGTACTGGTGTTAGCAGAGATATTCAGACATGTGTACTGTTATACACTGTGATGTTTTATGTCCTAAAATACTGTCAGGTGGACATTCTTGCTCACAGTGATGTCCTGGGGAACAATGGCGAATGCAGCTGTGTCTGGTATTGTGGGCAAACGCCTACATATTCATGGAAAGTTACGCCATTCTGGAGGGGGAGCTGCAGACACTTGCTGCAGGGTCTGTGTATCCAGTTTAGCACCTTGGTACAGTGCTGGCAGAGGAGCCGATACTTGTACATCCATTGACTTGACAGTATGGCCTTATCTTGCTGTGGCAATACCTCACAGCTGTACAGATTCACACAGGTTACCCAAAAGCAGGGGTCATAAGTCAGGACATTACCCCTATTGTGGTGTACGGGCAGGTTTGTAGCCATCCATTTATGTGTTTGCAGCCAGGGATAGTATGTGCACACAGCTGTGTGTCGGACCTTGCACATCACACCCCCCCCTCTATTATTCTATCCTCTTCCGTACATTATGCATACATTCTCTGATACTTTCCCCTAAGGTTATCACCTCATCACAGCTGTGGTATGGTATTGGTCCACAGTTTATGCAGTGGGACATGGTGGACATGTTACTGTGGTTTGTCCACATGGCCTTGCATATGGCTTATGTGGAGTGTGTTATGTTGTTATTTGGGTGTCCATAGCATAACATGCATTGGCAGTACGTGTGAGATACAGGCCTTTGGCAGAGGCCTGTAGGCCATTTGGTGATGATGCAGGCCAGCTGTGGCAGGCCATTGCATTCTGTCAGTCCTACAGTCCCAGATCGCCATACAGTATATTCCCATGGGGTGACAGGGTAGGTGTGCTAGGTGTTCATGCCAATACTTTCTATCAGTATTGATCAGGTGGTGTGGATGCTGGCAGGGTGCTACCTACAGCTAGAGACATACCTGCATGGGACACCTGCACTGCATGCTGCATTCTTTCACTATTGCCATACACAGGTGGGGGTCATATTGTACCCACTCCCAACAGCAGGGATACAACCAGAGAGGTACTTGTGGTTGGTGTTTGGGTGAGCTGGGTGCATGTGTGCTATGGACACTACTTGATCTGATTTACAGATATGCATGGGACATTCCAGTTATGCTGGAATGTGCAGGTACATCAGCTGTTTCCCAATACATCAGTCCTATCACCTTTGTGATCTGCAAGTGTTCAGCCAGATGACACTGGCATTCCCTACTACAGACCCAGATAATGTGATGCATACCTGCATGTACAATTCCAAGGGTGTGTCCATTTCACAGTTACATATTACATACTGTATGTCTGGGGTACTTTTCCCTGTGTACTGCTTGTATATTTAGGCCAACAGCCATGCCATGTCCATCTTTCAGATGGTGACACATATTACCACCATACATTTACAATGGCTTACTGCTAGCATGTGTTATACTGGTGGGAATTGTCTTTGGCACTGCAGTTGTGAGGACTTAGCTCTGTCATCGGCAGTAGTGGGCAATGGCCACCAGGTCAAACCTTAACATGCATACATACTGACCACCCTCACATAATGTGAAACATACACCAACCTAACACACACATACCTACATATTGTACAAGTGCTACAATCTATCCTGCTACCTTGGCCACCTCTGGGCATCTGTGCTCCACTGGTATTATACCTTCACATACATGTTACTACATGTCTTCATAGGATTGGGGGGCACACCTAACTGTTATTACATGTCTACATAAGATTGGAGGGGCACACCAGCCTGTTACTACATGTCTACATAGGATTGGGGTGGCACACCTGACTGTTACTACTACATTTGTACATCAGCTTGGGGGGCACACCAGACCATTTCTGCTTTTCTACATAGGATTGGGGGGCACACCTGACTGTTACTACATAGGTTTTTTGGGGGGACACCTGTTTCTACATTGCTGCACAGTATTGTGGGGGCACACCTGACTGTTACTACATGTCTACATAGGATTGGGGGGGCACATCTGACTGCTACTACATGTCTACATAGGATTGAGAGGGCACACCTGACTGTTACTACATGTCTACATAGGACTTGGGGGGGCACACCTGTCTGTTTCTACATTGCTACACAGGATTGGGAGGGGGCACACCTGACACTTGTACACATTTGCTATGACTGTACTTTAATGTTAGGTGCTCCATTTCATTCTGTTTTCTAACCTATCATGCTGACTAGAGGCATATCAGTGTACTCCAGGTGTTAAGTTTGATTGACCTACATATTAGTTTCTGACTTCCTACTCTTCAGGACTACTATCGCACTGCCTGACCTGATGTAGTCTGTCTGTGTAGGCCTGGGGGGGTTACCCATAGGCATCATTCAGAAGCCTTAGCACAGCCTTTGTTTGTGTTTGTCTACACTTGTCCTGCTGGCTGAGACTGTTGTTGGGTATGTGAACTTGCCTGACTGGCATGTGTGTGCCATATGGACACACATGTGGCCCAGCACATTTCCTGCAGTAGGTTTTGTCACCATGTGTATTACTGGCTACTATGGTGACAAAAGTATTTGTTACAGATCTCATGCTGCCAGTATAGGTGTCTACTATCTGCTGGCATCCCATTCAGCCACCTGATTCCTTTGCATGCTCACATCTATACCATATATACAGGTAAAAACACATACTACTCCATTTGGCGATTGGTAAGGAGAGTGACTTACCTTCTGGGTGTGACAGTATTGAGGATGGTGCTGGAGGGCTGCCTATGTCAGATGCACATAGTACACCCCCTATACATGGTTGAGCACAGGTTGTGTCATGTTTGGCATCCCTTTTACTGTATGTGCGAGTCAGAGAGATGTGTCATTTCCTGGGTCTCTCCTGTGTCAGTGTATGTGCTATGTGTTGCCTGTTTGCCAAGGCCAGGGCATACTGGGCATGCCTCCTTCTGCCTACTGGGGCAGACTCAGTTGTTCCTCCTCCGAGTCACTCTGTGCCTGTGCAGGCCTTGGCAATGGTGGGGGGCTGTGTGGCCCTGCCCTGTGCTGTTCCTGCTGCTGCTGTTTCCACAGTATCATATTGTGTAGCATGGCACATACGATGACAATTTGAGTACATGTAGCTGGTGAGTACTGTAAGGCTCCACTGGATGTGTCCAGGCACCGGAATCATGACTTGAGCATCCCAAACAAATGCTCTATTATAATTCTGGTCTGTGCGTGTGCCTCATTATGGAGTTCTTGTTTGGGTGTGTCTACATTTATGATAGGTGTCATCAGCCTCGGCTTCAGTGCGTAACCAGCATCCCCCGCTAGGTGACCGTAAGGGATGTCCCCACTGGCAAATCTCTGGTACAGCTGCATCAGATGCCAGATGTGGGAATCATGATAGCTTCCAGGGCAGCCAGCACAGACATTCATTACTATGCCCTGGCCATCGCACATGACCTGTCAGTTGATGGAGGGGAAGGTCTTGCGGTTGATGTAGACCCTACCTCGCTCACCGGGTGGTGCTTTGATGCATATGTGCATGCAGTCTATAGCACCCACTAGCTCAGGGTATTGTGTTATTTGGTGGAAGAGATGCATATTGCTGGCCAATGCCTCATGGGTGTAGGGGAAATATACGTGCTCACCGGCATGTGCTGACATGGCATACAGGAACTGGTGGAGTACCCTGGATGCTGATGCCTGTGAGATCCCCATGATATCCCCAGTTGGCCTTTGGAAGGTACCTGTAGTTAGTATTCTTAGGCCTACACATACCTTGGTATCCACTGGGGTGGGTTCCCCTCTGTTAGTTCTGTGTGTGAGGCGTGGCCGGCACAGCTGAACAGTTTGCTGTAGAAGGTCCCTGTTTACCCTATAGCGCTCCACTATCTCCAGCGCATGTAGCCCCTGGTAGGTTACCCTGGGTCTGTACACTCTTCTCCATCTCCTCACTGTGGGTTGGTCGACAGCATTCTCATCCTCACCACCATCAGCCTCTTCCACATGTTGTCGTATGATATCTATTGCAGCTTCTATCATTTTGTTGTTTTTGTTTGTTAAAATTCCCTGCTTGTATACACCGGTAGTGTCGAGTATGTGGGAAAACCAGAGGGAAAGGTGTTTGCATAGTTTATAGTAGTGTTCTGTGCTGGGCTGGGCTGCTGCCTGTGTAATTGACTGAGTCTGATACATTTCATCTGCCAGCTATGCTAGTTCTCCCTGATTACCTTCCTACTGCTGTTTTCTCTTCCCTTCCCATTGCCTTTCTGTTTAAGCCTGGGGGTGCGCCGCACAAACACAGTGCTCATATGTGCACAGAGCTGCTATTTCCTGGTTTACTTTTTTTTCCCCTTTAAACCCAGTGCGTGGCGCGCACACCCACTTAGGCAATGTAAAGTGTGCTAGGCAGCCTCAGACATACCCCCTTGCTTTAGCTCTGCTAAGCTAAGGGCAAACCCGAGCCACAGGACTCCAATCCACTTACAGTATGCCCGACCTCCCCTATGATGTCAGCTAACTCCTAGGCTTGCACCAAGCTATTCCTGCTCTTACACTGTTGGGTGCTGACTAGCATGCAGGGGATATCTGGGATTCAGTATAATTTCCCTCATTTGCATAGGATTGCCTACTGATGCATAGTTACAGGTCCCACATTGAGCCTCCCCCTTTAGCAACCACTATTCAATGGCCATGTTGTCTTCTGCCTGCCATTGAGTATAATGGCAAAATAGTGATTTTGGTTAGAATGCTTATTTTAGTTTTTTTTTCTTATTTTATATTATAAAACAAAACAGGTCTTCCCCTGCACAGCGTGAGGCAGAAAAGAACTTCGCCCTTTTCGAGCGACTGCTCTACTATTGCCCACAACCTGTAAAAACAAAACAGGTCTTCCCCTGCACAGCGTGAGGCAGAAAAGAACTTCGCCCTTTTCGAGCGACTACTCTACTATTGCCCACAACCTGTTAAAACAAAACAGGTCTTCCCCTGCACAGCGTGAGGCAGATAAGAACTTCTTCCTTTTCGAGTGACTACTCTACTATTGCCCACAACCTGTAAAAACAAAACAGGTCTTTCCCTGCACAGCGTGAGGCAGAAAAGAACTTCGCCCTTTTCGAGCGACTACTCTACTATTGCCCACAACCTGTAAAAACAAAACAGGTCTTCCCCTGCACAGCGTGAGGCAGAAAAGAGCTTTGCCCTTTTCAAGCGACTACTCTACTATTGCCCACAACCTGTAAAAACAAAACAGGTCTTCCCCTGCACAGCGTGAGGCAGAAAAGAACTTTGCCCTTTTCAGGTGACTACTCTACTATTGCCCACAACCTGTAAAACAAAACAGGTCTTCCCCTGCACAGCGTGAGGCAGAAAAGAACTTCCCTTTTCGGTGACTACTCTACTATTGCCCACAACCTGCAAAACAAAACAGGTCTTCCCCTGCACAGCGTGAGGCAGAAAAGAACACTACTCTACTATTGCCCACAACCTGTAAAAACAAAACAGGTCGAAAAGAACTTCGCCCCTTTTCTGCGTACTCTACTATTGCCCACAACCTGTAGGCAGAAAAGAACCGCCCCTTTTCGGTGACTACTCTACTATTGCCCACAACCTGTAAAACAAAACAGGTCTTCCCCTGCACAGCGTGAGGCAGAAAAGAACTTCGCCCTTTTTGAGCGACTACTCTACTATTGCCCACAACCTGTAAAACAAAACAGGTCTTCCCCTGCACAGCATGAGGCAGAAAAGAACTTAGCCTTTCGGCGACTACTCTACTATTGCCCACAACCTGTAAAAACAAAACAGGTCATTATCTGGTCATTTTAGTATAGACTTTAAAGTAAAGTATTATTTAAGGGTCCTCAGCACTAGCACAAATCTCCCTAGGCTTACCCAAACAAAAAATCCAAGCTTGTTTGCATATACTCCACTTAAACTACAGAACACACTCTAAAACTAAGGCAAACAGCTATAAAATTTTAAAAACAAGCTTCCAAAGCGTAGGAATTGAACCTGATGTTTGTTTAGACAAGATTACTCACCTGCAAGTTAATTATTCAGGAGTTACATCTTGAAACCTGGGCTCTAGTGGCTTAGTGTAAACCCCCACCCCCATTCTATCCCTGTTACAAAGGTTTGAAATAACCCTTGTCTGGTGCCTTTAATTTAAAATCCCTAGTGCTGTAGGACCTTGTTACCGGCCTCTACCTCCTGAGGTATGTATTAAGTTGTTATTCATTGTTCCTAATAGACTGTTAAATGTATTTAAGTTGAATTGTGTGATTTAATAGTAACTGATGTAACTCTTATTTGCTACATAGTTACATAATGCACTATTGAATGGCATGAATATTGTAGCTACTTGTTTCTTTAAAGCTAAGTTGTGTCTCTAAAGCTAAATGTGTTTGATAACCAGACTTTAGTATGACAAGCTCTTTGCAGGGCTGTTCATTAGAGTGAAAATTGAGAGCCTTCTGTATATTTTTTGAGAGGCAGGATATTCAACATATAACATTCTTTGACTCTCAGTCATAAGGCACTGTTGCAGTAAAATGCTAATGTGTTATAATGATTTATGCTACATGTAAAGAGATGTAAAGATTTTACTAACATAGTTTAGGGTTTCCTCGGGCAGTCTAATGTTGTTTAAGCTACACAGCTGCTTCTGACTGCCTCTGAAATCAAGCTCTCTCTCTATCCCTCCCAGGTCTTCCCCTGCACAGCGTGAGGCAGAAAAGAACTTCGCCCTTTTCGAGCGACTACTCTACTATTGCCCACAACCTGTAAAAACAAAACAGGTCATTATCTGGTCATTTTAGTATAGACTTTAAAGTAAAGTATTATTTAAGGGTCCTCAGCACTAGCACGAATCTCCCTAGGCTTACCCAAACAAAAATCCAAGCTTGTTTGCATATACTCCACTTAAACTACAGAACACACTCTAAAACTAAGGCAAACAGCTATAAAATTTTAAAAACAAGCTCCCAAAGCATAGGAATTGAACATGATGTTTGTTTAGACGAGATTACTCACCTGCAAGTTAATTATTCAGGAGTTACATCTTGAAACCTGGGCTCTAGTGGCTTAGTGTAAACCCGCTCATGAGCACTCGCTGCGTGCTCGCCTCCGCTGCCCGCCCTGCCCCCTATTCCCACCTGCCCCCAGTACTTGTACTTTTATAACCTCAAACCACTCCCCCTACTGTCCACTAACTTTCTGTACCTCACTACCGCCCTCTAAGATCAAACGGAATATGGCACCACCCAGGAAGCTTATCATACTAACTCTTTTTCCCCTCCTACTTGTCCCTTACCTAGATACCCTATATGAAACCTGGTCTTACATAGGCTTCCACCACCCAGGCTACCAAACCAACCCCTCCCCCATAATTAACAACAGAGGCCATGACTCAACTCCCTACTCACCCTCCTTATTAGAACTTGAACGCTATGTAATTATCAAACCTACCAATATTAGGCCAAATGATAAACATTACTACAAACTTCTACTCAAAGCCCTCATATTCATTACCACTCTGAATCACAGACTAGCCACAGATGGTGATATCCACCCCAACCTTGGCCCTTCCACTCCACTCAATTCTAATTCCATCCTATCCTCCCCTCCACTTCTCAATCTAAACTCTAGACCCTTTAACTCTCTTCTGACCTGTCATCTAAACATCAGAAGTGTAAACAATAAGATTCACAACCTACATGCCCTTTTAGCTACTTGTTCCCCAGACCTACTATGTCTCACAGAAACCTGGCTTAAACCAAGTACGAAAGACACACAGATAATCCCACCAGGGTATGATATACTAAGAGCAGACCGAATAACTCGTAAAGGTGGTGGTGTAGCCATACTCTACAAAAATACATTACAAATCTCCCTTGCCTCTCCACAACCCTTCCTAACAAACAATGCCGAAATTCTACTTGTAAAACTTCAACCAAACAAACATAAAAGCATAAATATAGCATGTATTTATATCCCCCCAGGCAACAATAATAACAAAACCTTAGAGAACTTTCTCCACTGGTTAACTCAAACTCACCCCCAGGAATCCATAGTGTTAGGTGACTTCAACATCGATTGGAATTCCTTCTCATCTAGCTCCCCATCTAGCAGCATAAATCTACATGGCTTTTCTCAGCTCATATCCACTCCTACCAGACTAGGTAAACCCCAAAACAAAGACAGCATCCTGGACTGGATCCTTACTAATAAAGATCCTGACCAGTACTCAGCAGGTACTCACCCAGAGGACATGAGTGATCACTTACTCACCTATGTTATCAAATTCAAGAAAATCACCCCCCTTCTTACAACCATAAAAAAAATCAGGAACAATAATAAATTCAATGCCTCCATTTTTCAAACTGAACTTAAAGCCCACAACTGGACAATACCCAAGTCTCTTCCCCTTGAAGAGGCAGTTATCTACTTCAACACCACCTTTCTCAAGATTCTAGATTCCCATGCTCCAATACGGTCCATTAGAACTAAAACCAAAACCGCACCATGGCTCTCTAAGGAAACAAAATCCAAAATCCTATCTAGAAACAAGATGTGGGTCACATGGCGTACCTCTAAAGACCCACACTCCCACCAAACCTTCCGGCAACTTAGAAATGAAACTAAAAGAATGATCTTAAATGATAAAAAAAACTTCTTCCTCCACCTCCAACACAAACACCTTAATAATCCACAAAAATTCTGGGCAGGCTTAAACAAGCTCCTGCACCCAGGCCAGGCAACCACCCCCACTCCAACAACTTGCAAACAACAGTGCCCTGTAAATATTGCTAACACATTCAATAGTTTCTTCACAGAAACTATACAATCCCTGGCCACACAATTCAAACAAACAACCAGCCCACTACACTACCCATGCCAGCAGAATACTACAACTACATCAGATCATCTATTTACCTTTGATCCAGTACCCATATCCTCTATAACATCTCTTCTTAAAAACTAAAACCCACTAAGCTAGCAGCTGACCTTCTCCCAGCTGAGTTTCTGCAAAAGCAGCTGAGGCCATTTCCTATCCCATCTCCATAATCATAAACTGTACCTTGTCAGAAGCCTTCATCCCCTCCATATGGAAAATGTCCCACATTATTCCTCTCCATAAAGGTGGTAGCTCACTAGAGCTAACCACCTACAGACCTATAGCTATACTCTCACCCCTGGCCAAAATTATGGAAAAGTGTGTCCACAAACAACTGATGGAACACCTCACCAAAAATAAAATTCTAGCCAACTCCCAACATGGCTTCAGGCCAAATCACAGTACCACATCAGCCCTACTATCCTTTTCTAATACCATCAATAACTTCAGAAACAATAATAAACTATCATCTGCTCTTTTCTTAGAACTCTCCAAGGCCTTTGATATGGTGAACCACATTCAACTCCTCCATACATTAAAAAAACTATCACTCAGCAATTCCACGCTGAAATGGTTCCAATCCTACCTGTCCAATAAACAACAGGCTGTTCTATGGCAGGACAAATTATCCACATGCCTACCTGTTACACTTGGAGTTCCCCAAGGATCTATTCTTGGCCCTCTTCTCTTCACCATCTTTGTTAATGACCTGCCCACAATCACCCCCCATGCCACATGCATTCAATATGCAGATGATTCGACTATCATCAGCACTGCCTCCAACCTGGCAGACCTCACTGCTTCAACCCAAGACACCTTCAACCTAATAGAAAAATGGTTCTCAAGTCGTCAACTAGTTCTCAACCCCAACAAAACAAAACTACTTACTTTCTCACCCACTAACAAGACTCTTCCCCCCACCTTCTCTATTACATCCTCCAATGGAATCACTATATCACCAGAAGCTCACACAAAGCTATTAGGTGTTACCATTGATAACTCCCTTAAATTTGACACCCATTTCAATCTAACCATCAAAACCGTCAATAAAAGCTTGGCTCTCTATAAAGTAAAACACTTTCTCACTCCTCACACTAAAATTACAATTGCCAGCACACACCTACTATCAACACTTTTCTATGCCTCCCCCCTTTTTACAAACCTAAACAAGACAACCCTTAACAAACTTGCTTCTTGTTACAACCACATAGCTAGATTTGCCACAAATTCCACCTTTAGAATGCACCACTGCACTAACTTGAAGCAACTAGGGTGGTTAGAGTTTTCCAGTCAACTCCATTTCAACCAACTCAAAATGGCTCACCAGATACTGTATCACCCAGAGAAAACACCAGCTCTGAAAAACATCATTCACCCCTATATTAACCTGCAATCTTTACGCTCCTCCAATAAGATCTTAGCTCAAACTACCAAAGCCAATAATTCTGCTGGGGATTCTCTATTCTCAAACTTTGTAGGTAAAATGTGGAACTCCCTACCGACCATGCTCACCTCAGAACCTTCACTCCTACAATTCAAAAAAAAGCTTAAACCCCATCTCAATACTCTCTGGCAATGTCCCTGTTCCAAACCTGATTAACCACTATCATTTACCCTTCTCTTACCTCACTATCCTTAACCGCTTTTTAACAAGGCGCCTTTGTAACTGACCTATGTTTTTTTTATATGCTGCTGTTATTTTTTTCCCAAGATGTGATGTATCTTTATATTGTATTTAGAACTCAACTATCTTCCTTTTTTGCATTAACAATGTTCATATGTCTGTTATGTACCTGGAGCTTTTCTCCCCGGGCCTCCGCTGAAAATGGACATGTATCCAGTCAGACTCTCCCAGTTAACAAATGTAAAATAAATAAATAAATAAATAATAATAAATTTTTCACCCGATCCTGTTTGCACACCACTGCCCTATGCTTAAACAGCTGAGATCGGGTAAAAAAAAATAAAAGTTGATTTTTTTATTTTTGCAACTGATTGGCATGCTATCTACATAAAATCCACCCTTTATTTGGAGCTGTCATGGCTCCGTTTTTTAGTTTGCAGAAATGTACTCAGTTGCTGGTGAAGTACACTTCTGCAGATTACACTAGTCCTGCAAAGCCGGCTTCCAGTTTCCTGGATCACAAATTCACCTCATTTGTATGGATTTCACCTGCAAATGGGGTGATTTGCATACAGGGGCTGAGTCCATGCAGGGCTTGTGCAGGAGCACTTGTGTACATCTCTACAGCTTATTCCTGGATCGCACAGCAGAAATATTGCCTGCTGGAGCTCCGGCACTAGTCCTGCACATCGTGCAGGGCTTGCTGAATCTGGGGGAGTGAGTTCACTTTAAGAATTTTTTTGTGTTACTTATATGATGGGCGTATTACAAAGGCTGTAGTGACTACTGTAAATGTGTCATTTGTAAATGGAAAATCATGACAAGAGCAGTGGAAATGATGTGATCACTGAGAAAATCATTTATTTTGGTGTCATGTAGTGACTGTGCATACATTGTAGAACTGCAGTGTTTTAATTGTGAATTAATGAAATGGTAAGGATGTGCTGCTGACTGGCCAGTTTATCTTTGGAGATTTCTGAGTAGGGTTGCCACCTTTTAACAAGGCTAAAGTGGGACATGGGGGTGTGGCCAATAGGATAGTGTGTGTGTGGTCAATATGACACTGGCCACACCCCCACCACAACATCACCAGAGATGTTAAAGGTGATGCAGCATTACAGTTAAGGATACAACATTGTGACATTACAGCATACTGAAAACTCAAACCAAAACAAACTTTAAATGAAGTGAACTATTACTGCAAAAACACACATTACTCAGTTGTAACAGTAAATGAACTTTAAAGGAATAAAAAACACACTACTCATTAAACAGACACTTGTTTATTTAAAAAGTAAAAAAAAAAATCATAAACCAACCATGACTATTCAGAAAGAAAACTTAAAAAAAATCTACATACCACATACAAGCCAAGTATAAAATTAAGACTTTTTATTATCAATTAAAGCTAAAGCAAAGAAAAAAACACAAAACTACATATTGTGCCCTAGTACTACATACTGCACACTAGCAAATTAATGCTAAACAAAGAACACAAAATTACAAACTGCACCTTAGTACTTTATACTGCACACTAGTACACTAAATCACTTTTTTTTAAAGTGTATTTTGAATTTGATTTTATGGCTTGAAAAAGGGCCCAATTTGAAATAATATTTGAGTAAAAGTCACAACATTTCATCCGGTAATTTACAGTCATCATTAGTTCAGCTTTTAACAAGTCCACACTACATTGGTTTCGCACATCTGTCCATTTACCTTTCATCAAAGAAAAAACTATTTCTGCAAATGCGTTTGAGGTTGGTATAGATAAAACCCTAGCAATTATCGGATATAGTGTAGTCAGTTCAGGCCCTTCTTTGAAAAGCTTCAACCACTTCTCTCCTGGGGTCAAGCTTGTGTTACATAACTGTTCCAGAAAGGGCCTAATTGCCAAGTAGTCCCTAAAAAGATAATCTTCATCTACATCCTGCAGACTCAGGGCAGTGGTCACATTAAGTAAGTCACTGAAAGCAAAGGGCTCATTTAAAGATAATTTAGATAGTGTAAACAAGTAGTTGATTTCAGTATAATCAAACCACTGTTCCAGGTATTTCACTGCTGTCTCCAAGAACACAATGAAGTCTCTTTTCAGTTTGTTAGCAGAAGTGCTATCTAATGTGCTCATAAGTGCCCTATGTTTCCCTCCAAAGAAAGCACCTTCAGCTCTTGCCTGCAGTTTTTGCTTCAGAGAGACCATTACACAAAAAGTTTCCATGGCAGTAAGTGCTGATTTTTCTAATCTTATATGTTCATTAAAATCAACAAGAAGAGCACAGAGAAAGTGCAAATAGTACTGTGGCAGCATAGGCAATTCATTCTCACCATGTTCAGTAGCTGAAAAGTACTGCCATATCTGCCGGGGGGGTCTCCTCTTCTCCCTGGGAGAGGAAATAGGACTGGAGCACTGGGAGATTTTTCACTACTCTTTCAATGGCTGGGAGTAGTGACAGCCACCTTGTTGGCACATGTCTTAACAGACTGTCAAATTCCATGCCACAAAACTCAAATAAGTCTTTCAAGTCTCTGATCCTTGTGGCAGAACCTGAGAAGTGGCTGAAAAGTTTCATTACAAATACTTCCACATCGTACGGTAGTTGTGCTGCAGCTTTTTTGGCTGCATTGTGAATGATGTGGGCAACACAGTTAGCCTTCTGGAGTGATGGGCACTTTTCTTTTAATCTGGTATACACACCAGATTTCTTCCCATAGTTCACACTGGCATTATCAGCCCCATAAGCTGAAATGCTGTTCCAGGGCAAGGAGTGCCTTTCCATAATGCTGGAAATTTGCTGTGAAATAGCCTGTGCAGATTCATCAGGGTCTTCATAGAAGTCCAAAAGGCCATTCACCACCCCTTCTTCATTAGAAAAATACCTCACAACATGTGGAAATAATTTTATGTTCCTCTTGTTGGAAGCATCTGATGAAATTGCAAATGAAGTGCCTGGTTTTTGAAGGTCATGCAGGAGGCATTCCAATGAGTGCGGTCCCAAAACATTTTTAACTATGGCTTCAGCCTTGGTTCTTCCACAAGATAGTTTCTTTGCAGTGTCCGAGTCACTGTACAACTGGCTGGCCAACTTTACAGCACAGTCCAAGCTGTTATAGGAAATATGTGCTTAACAGCATGGAACACCTCAGAGGCTTCTGTTGCAATGATCCTAAGTTCTGGTCCCTCAAGGTTTGTGTTCCTTGCCCACTTTGTCATCAGGTGAGTGGATTTAGCTTGAAGAATAGCAGTCTTATGTTGTTCAGTTGCCTCATGTCATGCAACATCGTTTCTTCCACCGTGGGTCACTAGAGATTCTCTCTTGCAGTACCTGCAGAATGCTTTGACATCACTGCATCTCTCGATCCAGATGAATTCTGTTTTCCAAACATCCTGCCACTTGCACATTCTCTTGCTGCTGGTTGACTGTGATAAATCTGCTGCTCTCTTCGTGCTTGAATCTGTACTTACCTGATATGCAACATATTTACTAAAACTGTGTTAGTAGGGTGCAGTAACATACTGCTGCACAGCACAAATGAACTGCCGCAAAAAACATTGGCACACGAAAGAACTGGCTCAAAAAACAGTGGCATGCAAAAGAACTGGCTCGAAAAACAGTGGCACACAAAAGAACTGGCTCAAAAAACATTGGCATGCAAAAGAACTGGCTCAAAAAACATTGGCACACAAAAGAACTGGCTCAAAAAACAGTGGCATGCAAAAGAACTGACTTGAAAAACATTGGCATGCAAAAGAACTGGCTTGAAAAACATTGGCACGCAAAAGAACTGGCTCAAAAAACATTGGCACACAAAAGAACTGGCTCGAAAAACATTGGCAAGCAAAAGAACTGGCTTAAAAAACATTGGCATGCAAAAGAACTGGCTTGAAAAACATTGGCACGCAAAAGAACTGGCTTGAAAAACATTGGCACTTGAAAGAACTGGCTTGAAAAACATTGGCATGCAAAAAAAATGGCTTAACAGTGGCACAAAAAAATGGATTGAAAAACAGTGGCCCTTGAAAAAACTGGCTATAAAAACATTGTCACTCAAAAGAACTGGCTGAAAAAACATTGGCATGTGAAAGAACTGAGGAATGGAGCAAAAAAGAGTTATTACAAATAGTTTGAAAAAGGTCAAATAGTAAATGAGGTAATGTAGGGGGCATTTTGGCCACTGAAAACTAACTAACACAGCTTGTAAATAATGAAATGCATTATTTTTACCACCGAACATTCCCACCTCATCCCACCCCTCAAGAAAAAAAGTTAACCACATTCACTGAACCAAAAAAGCACTAAAATGAATGACAATGCACAGTGGATACCATAGACCTGATTTAGCTTTTGACCACAGCAGTTAAAAGAAATGGATGGCACTAATTTACACAGCGTAATGATCTATTAATGAACATGCCCAACAGCAGCAATGGTCATAATCAGATTATAATGAAAACAGTACATTGTAAGTTTATTGAAGACATCACTAAAACACAAAATACAAACTTTGCTACTTATAAAAGCAAACTACCCTATAACAATGACATGGTTTAGCACAATCCCAAATACACTGCATTAACCTCTGAGCATGACTGACAGACCACGATGCTTTGCCAGAGATGGTCTGCACCTGTCGCCCCTGGGATTCAGGTTACTGGCTAAGGCTCTTGCCACCCCTATAGTGCCTTTTTTAGGCAAACTTCAAAGGACAAAACCACCACCGTAACAGGTACAAGCATGCAAAATCTGAAGGTAATGCTACTCAATGCTAGAAGTCTAAACCTCAAAATGCACTCTCTCGAGGCACTCCTAAAAATGGAGAACATCTATATCTGTGCAGTAACTGAGACCTGGTTCAAGGCTCCAGAGAGCACCCCTGCAATACCAGGCTACAACTCTTACCACACTTTTCGGCCACCAAACCAGGACTGAAACACTAAAGGTGGAGGAGTGTCAATATTCACCAAGGATATTCACACCACCAGGCTAGTTGGCCAACACAATGTGTCTGAAATTCTCCAAGTGCAACTAACACTAGGTAAGACTGCAGTCCAAATTGTAGCTTGCTACAGATCCCCCACCATACCCCAAGATTCTCACTGCACCTTTCTAAACATACTGGAAAATATTAAGATAGAACCAAACACCCTAATACTGGGTGATTTTAACTACCCTGCCATTAACTGGGAAAACTACTCATGTCCCAACACCTTTGCGCAACGGTTCTTGGAATTCATAAATTCCAACGCCCTGGATCAACTAATCCATAGTCCCACCAGGGGCTCCAATATCCTAGACCTGGTCATTACCAACATGGGAAATCAATGCTCCATACCTATGGTCACCCCCTTGTTAGTCAGGTCTGACCATAAGCTAATCACCCTTAACATCCACATTCCACCCCCACCCCCCAGTAAAGAAACCACCATAAAAAATTTCTCCAAAGCCAACTTCATGCGACTCAAGTCAGAAGTGGCAAACTTCATGACACCCATGCAGACGGGAACTGAAAGTTCAACTGCTGAATCCTACACTAAGGCACTGTACGAGCACATCCACTCATGCATGAATCGTGCCATCCCAAATAGAACCAAAATGCTCTCATCCAAAAAAAGGAAGCCAATCTGGTGGTCCCCTGCCATAAACAAACTTTACAACAAAAGGAAGAAACTTTTGCAGAAAAGAGGAAAATCCCAGGATGCAAAAACTCCTTACTAGCCTCAGTAAGAAACTGAGATGCCTCATAAAATCCTCCAAAGCTAGTTATGAAAATAAAATTGCCAAAGATTCCAAAGACAACCACAAAGCATTCTATAACTATGTCAAGAATCTAAATGGCAATGCCCAGATCTGCTCTGAGCTAAAACAGAATGGCATTAAATATACTGATCCGAAGGATATTGCCAATATCCTGGCAGATCGATTCAGTGCCAACTTCACCCCCATCTCACCCCCTAAATGGCCCATCTCAATACCGGAAGATTGCCAAATTCCAGTAATAACGGCCACACAGGTACAAAACACACTCTCTAAAGCCAAGAATACAGCATCCATGGGACCAGATGACATCCCGGGCTGTGTACTACATGAACTACAATATGAACTGGCACCTCACCTAAGTGTCATGTATAATCATAGCCTCACCTCAGGTTTCATGCCCACTGAGTGGCGCAGAGCTACAGTTATCCCAATCCACAAGGGGGGGGATCCACCTTGGATCCCGGAAACTACCGTCCCATCAGTCTGACAAGCCTTATCTGCAAGGCCATGGAGCGTATTATCATAGAACTTATAAACAAAGACATTGGCAACCTTCAAACACTGGACCCCACCCAGTTTGGGTTTGTGAAGGGCCGATCTTGTCTCCTGAACCTGATTGACTTCTTTGACTCAGTCTCCAGAGCCATGGACAAGGGTAAGGTGGTCCACACAGCCTATCTAGACCTTGCCAAGGCCTTTGACACCATCCCCCACTCTGGAATCATAGATAGACTTACTAAGTTGGACATTAATCCCTATGTCACCCAATGGGTTGCTAAATGGCTTACTGATAGAACCCACACTGTAAAAGTAGCCGACTCCAAATCCAGCTCCAGACAAGTGACAAGTGGAGTACCTCAGGGTTCAGTCCTGGGGCCGCTCTTGTTTGGCATCTACTTCTCTGAAGTACAGGTCAACACTAAGGGACTCTGGCTAACAAAGTTTGCAGATGACTGCAAACTGGGAGACATTATTGAATCCCCAAATGATGTGGATACTCTACAAAAGGGCCTTACAGAAACAGATGCTTGGTGCCAGAGCCATGGGCTCAAGCTCAATGCCAAGAAATGTATTGTTATCCCCTTTGGGAAAAAACATGTATCCATGAATTACCATATAGGTGGCAGTACACTAAACACAGAAAGTGTGATAAGAGACTTAGGGACACAGGTGGACAGTGGTCTCACCTTCGATAACCACATCACCACAACAGTCAGGAAATCCTTCTATGTGGCACACCTCATCACGAAGGGCTTTTCATCCAGAAAAAAGGAAGTCATTGTCCCACTGTACTCATCCCTCATTAGACCCATTATAGAATACAACGCCCCATTTGGTATGTACCTCTCAAGACATCTGCAACAACTGGAAAGGCCTCAGAAATACCTCACTAAAAGAATCACAGGCCTAAAGCAGATGCCCTATGCTGACCGCCTTAAAAAACTCCAGCTGTACTCTGTCACATATCGTCTGCTCAGAGGCGATCTCTGCTTAACCTACAAGGCCATGTCAAACCCAGAGCTGTTGGACATGCTACACTTAAAGAAATCCCAATCTCTCAGAGCTACACGCTCCAGGGATCTAAACCTTGTCATCACAATAAACAAAACATGCTGGAGGGATAGGTTCCTGACCCAGAGACTCCCCAAACTCTGGAATAGATTGCCCATACATGTCAAGCAGAGTGCCTCTTTGGACCTCTTCAAGAGGAACCTTGACGATTGGA
Source organism: Protopterus annectens (assembly GCF_019279795.1). Taxonomy (NCBI): domain Eukaryota; kingdom Metazoa; phylum Chordata; order Ceratodontiformes; family Protopteridae; genus Protopterus; species Protopterus annectens. Next base: position 1,834,563,326 of record NC_056726.1, read on the forward strand.
TGGGAGAAAGGAAATTCACCCCAGGGATCACATCAGTCACCCTGCTAGACAGGGGTCCAGGAAAGTAAATAATATGAGAAGAAATAGCCAGGGAATTGTTATGGCTAGGCTTGTATAGGCCCTAGGGCTGATAGCCTAGTACCAACCTATGAACCTATAAACCTATGAACCTATGCATCCGCAAAAAAAAAAATAAACAGGAAAAAAGTCCATAAACATTTTAACTTTTAAAAATACTTTTTGCAAGAGAAGTAAAATAAACTACAATGTACAGCAGACTCCATGGGCTCCTTTTACCTCAAAACATAGCAATTAAGAGTAATTTACCCAGCACAGCTATGCAATAAACAGGCCCAAGTAAAAGCAGCACACCCATATTCACATTACAAGCAAAGCAGGACATTTTAATCTTATCAAAAATGCATAAAAAATTAAATGCACACATTTACAAGTATAAATTAAAACAATCTTGAAACAGCTTCAGCTAGTTGGCAACATGTACCTACTAGAATAATAAATACACTACATTAACTGTTAACATTCCCCCTCAAAAGGTAGTCTTGTACCACATACACATTGACTTGCAAGAACTAACAGGAAAAATTATCCAAACAGTATATCCTAACTTTCTGAAAACAGCATTAAATTGCACACATTTCCACACAAAAAAGTACAAACTATGCTCAAACATTTTCTATCTGCAAACAGAAAATACCCAAAAAAAGCTACGACACTAGAAATACATCACACTAAATTTATATTTCACTGCCCCCCACCAGAAATAAACAACTTCTATACACACAGTTCAGCCTTTTAAAAGCAATGCTTCCAAATCATACCCCCAAGAACAATAACAATTACATATACATACAGGTTTTATACCTTTAAAAACTACTACTCAAAAATCTCAAAATAACCACTGCACAGATTTAAATAATGCGTACTGCACCCCCATCTACCTCTAAACATTAAAAAATGAAACCACAATATATTCCGATTTTAAACTACTCAAAAAATCTCAAAATAACCACTGCATACATTTAAATACTGCATACTACATCCCCATCTACCTCTAAACATTAAAAACTTAAATAAAGCACAATATTCCCATTTTAAATAACTAAAACCACAAAATGCTATGTTATGTACTTACCACTAACAGTTTTTGCTGGGCTAGCTTGCTTTCTTCCTGCTGGAATGGCTAGTTGGCTGGGCTAGCTGGCAGGCTCCCTTGCTGGCTAGCAGACTCCCTTGCAGGCTGGCTTCTTTGCTGGCTGGCTTCTTTGCTGGCTGGCTGGCTGGCTTCTTTGCTGGCTGGCTGGCTGGCTGGCTTCTTTGCTGGCTGGCTGGCAGAATTTTCAGATCTTTTTCCCTAATTCCCTTTGCAGCTGTAGAGCACTAAAACAAACTGCTCTACAGCTGTGACCTTTATTGGGCTCTTCTAGGTAAATCCCCACCCCCTCCAATCCCTTCAGCCAATTACAGTTTAAATTACACCACCTGGACCTAGCAGGGAATCCCTCTAACTGCAGGTCCGGGTTGGTGACGTAGCCGCATTGCCATGGAAAAACTGGAAGTATTTTCGGCTTTTCCATGGCAATGGCAATTCGCGAAGGGGAAAACGGGACTTTTAAACACTGTTGGTGAATGCGGGAAGTGGGATGAGAAAGCTCAACCCATGAGTGTCCCGCTGACAACGGGACGGGTGGCAACCATATTTCTGAGTGTCACTAAATAATACAAAATGACAGCTTTATGAATACAAGACAGTGGAAGCGGCTAGGGAAAGGATGATTTTCTTAGCAACATGCCTTACTATTGTGAATGTATTTTTTACACTTGCTCTAACTATCTCAGTGTTATTTAACACTTCTTTTCTGCATTTATTGATTTTGTTGAATTTATTACTGCTTTTCCACCTACACTTGTTAAAAATTCCATCTGTTTGTTACTGTACTGCCCTTAGGTTGTTGTAACCCTATTCTGATATTTCCTGACCTCCTTTGATACTGCAAAAGCTGTTCTGAGTTTGCCAAAATATTTCTAAGTTTTGCAAAGTTTTTCTGTGTTTGTAAAAGGTGTCATATCTTTGCATATTTTTTTCTGTATTTGTGAACATTTCCCAGGGTTTGTAAACTTATTTCCAAGAATTCCTGATACTGCAGGAGTTCTGCCTTTTATTGTAAAACATTTGTTACTACCCTTGAGCTGAAGAGCACTTTGTTTTACATTAAGAGGGCTTTTCTGCACTCTAGTGGGAGCAGAGGGCTGAGTCAACCCATCGGAGTTGGGAACTGCTGGTGGAAGGCTTACTGTGTGTTTATCTGATTGGCCTGAGGGCTTAACTGTGTAAAAGTCTTTCATTCTGTTTGTATAAAGGCGATGCATACATGTGACCACCCATGCCTTTTACATAAGCAAAATTCTCCAGTTTAAAATCATCTGTAGGAAATGCTCTCCATAGTCTCACACTGTTCATAGCTGCTCAAATAGCTGCAAATTTGCAGACAGGGCAGCACCACTGCAGGTCATCCAATAATATACTGCTAAACACTCTCATTTAGACCTTTAAGTGACTCTCCCCTACTTCTTCCCCTCTACTAAGGATCTGGTGTAATGGATAGACATTTCCCTGTCATTTCTGTTTCTGACCTAGAGGATATGGGCATCCTGAGGCAGTGTAGTAACTGCCTTATGTTCACTGACAAACATTTAATCTTAGAACAGACATACACAGTTTGCAGGCAAATCTTTCACTTACACACACATGAAAAATGCAAACTAGGTTGTCAGCATTACACCCCAAGCACTCACTACCAACACTAAGGAACAAACACGTAGACCCACATATGCAGAGGTACTCACCTGTAATCTATCTAAACCTCCAAGACTTCCTAAAAGCATCTCTCAGTGGCCCTGTGCACATTTAAAAAGGACAGCACCTCACACAATACATAACTCGGAAAATCATAGTAACCCCACTTCCAGCCTATAAGGCAAAACCCCACACAGCCAGTCTAATTATTGGGGATTCCATTGTAAGACATACTGACGTTCCCTTTACCAGGGTAAACAATGAGAAGATCACAGTGAACTGTCTGTCTGGAGCCAGGATCTGGCAGATCACACATACAATTAGGTGTTTAAATCACAAGTACCAGTATGACATGACATGACCCACAAAGAAATACCCACAACCAACCCCCTACTGGTCAATATGAGGGAACAGGTCCTTACTGCGCACACTAAAGCCAAAAACACAGCCTCCATGGGTCCTGACAGCATTCCAGGATGTTTCTTAAATTGCTTAAAACAGAATCTATCAGACCCACTAGAAACCCTTTTTAACCACAGCCTCTGGATGAGCTTTGTCCCAGAGGAATGGTGGACTGCAACTGTCAGCCCTATGCACAAGGGGGTTCATCAACTGACCCAGGGAACTACAGACCTATAAGCTTAACCAGTCTTATCTGCAAAGCCATGGAGAGAATAATCATGGACATGATCAGTAATGACATAGGAACTCTCCAAACTCTGGACCAGAACAGATTTGGCTTTGTCAAAGTGACGTCTTGCCTGCTCAGCCTGGTGGACTTCGAGAAAGTCATCAGGGCTATGGATGAGGGTAAAGCGGTATACAGTACTTATCTAGACCTGGTCAAAGCTTTTGACACAATTCCCCAGTCAGGGATCATAGATAAACTTGCTAAGTTAGGCATAAACCCCTACACTGTCAGATGGATAGCCAACTGGCTCACTGACATGACACATGTCCGGAGAGACAAATCCACTTCCGAGAAGAAAACTGTTACTAGCAGTTTCCCACAGGCCTCAGTGTTGGACCACTCCTGTTTAGTATATAATTCTCTGAAGTGAAGGCCAATGTTTGGGACCTCTGGCTCACCAAGTTTGCTGCTAACTGTAAGCTGGGAGCAATCATTGAATCTCCCAGAGATGTTAACACCCTACAAACAGGCCAAAAAGTGACAAACAACTGGTGCCAAAACCATTGCCTGAGACTGAATGCTAAAAAAGTGTAATCATGCCATTTGGTAAATCAGATATTCCTTAAAATTATAATATTGATAGCACACCCCTAAAAGTAGACCCAGTGGTGAGGGACCTAGGAACACAGATAGATAGTAAACTAAACTTTGAGCACCAGGTAGCTACAGTAGTGAGGAAATCCTTCTGTGTGGCTCAACCTATATAAGTAAAGGCACGTAAACAAGATCAAAAGAAGTCATAGTGCCTCTGTACTCAGCCCTCATCAGGCCCATAAGCAAGTACAGTGCTCCCCTAACCAGGCACTTACACCAGCTGGAGTGGCCCCAGAAGTTTCTCACTAAAAACATACAAAGAGTAAGACACATCTTACGCAGATCGACTAAAAGCCCTATCCCTTTACCTTCCATCTTGTATCATTTATTGAGAAGGCACTTGTGCCTGACCTACAAGGTCAGCCCTGGTGAAAATGTTATATAGTCACAAGTAAAATTATATGAGGGTTACGTATTCCATGGACCTGAACCTTATTTGTGACTCTAACAGAACTTGCTGGAGAACAGAACGTGCTGGAGGGACAGGTTCATAACCCTGAGACTGCCCCTGCTATGGAATAGACTTCCCATAAATGTCAAACAGAGCACTTCACTGGCTCTCTTCAAGAGAACCCTTGATGAGTGGATGGGAAATAGAAAATTCACCCCGGGGATCACTCCAGAGGATCTACTCGATAGAGGGACTGGGAACTAAGGTCGAGTGGCACAATGTCAGGGTAATCCTATGGGTTAGGTTTGTAAAGGCTCCAGGGCTTAGTACACACCTATGAACCTAGGAAATAGATCTGTATTCCAAAGTGTTCTTATCTGTGGAATAAACTTCCCATCTTCATAAAACAAAGCCTGTCACTCACTCTCTTCAAAAAGAATTTGGATAAACGGATGGAGAACCATAAATTCACTCCTGTGGTACTGCCCATGTCCCTTATATGAGGGTTACGTATTCCATGGACCTGAACCTTATTTGTGACTAACAGAACTTGCTGGAGAAATAGATTTGTATTCCAAAGTGTATCTCATATATGGAATAAACTTCCCATCTTTGTAAAACAAAGCTTGACCCACACTCTCTTCAAAAATAATTTGGATAAATGGATGGGAACCATAAATTCACTCTTGGGATACTGCCCATGTCCATTGTGGATAGACAGTCTGTAAAAATTACTCAGAGCTCCAATACCCAAAGACACACTACCCTGATACTACCCCATCCTATATCTGAGGAATTAAGATACAATATTGTCATATCCTGGGTATTTTTGGCGAGGCTTGTAAAGGCTCCTATGCCATTAGACTAGTAATCACATATGCACCTATGAACCTATGATACTGCAGACATTACTGTATTGCAGCTTTATTTGGCTGTACTGAGATATTGTATGTGTATATAGTTATGAGATTTGTGTTACCTACCCTTTTTATGAGCCTGGCATGTTTTTATTTTTGCATCGTTTAACGGATGATGATTACACCAAAAGGTTTTGTGTATGACTGTGGCATATTTTTTCATGTGCAATAATGATATGGAGCAGGCCATCTTCAGCCATAAGGAAAACTGAATCCTCATGGCAGCACCTAGGACATATGATAAACATCTGTTTAGTAAGGGAGAATCAAACAAGCTGAGAGGACGAAAGCCTGGAATCACGTTATCCTGGACATTAATTCAGTCAGTGGAAGAAAGCACACATTAACGCAGTGCATGAAGAGGGCAAATGATATGGTAAGAAGTGCTAGATGCAAGGTGAGGCTGAATAAAATTACCCATAGCAGTACTGGGAGGCTTCTAACAACTATTCCATGGGGATGACTATGACACAAAAGACGATGGCACTCGAATAATCAGAGGTGGTGTAGACACTCACTATTACTAACATCAGCAGCAGCAAAACTCATCTACTCAGGAAAGTTGGTTTAAAAACAGCAGCATATATTTATATAGAGAACTGAATGCTGACATGGAATGTTTACATTAAACATGTGACAACTACTATTAACTGGTGAATCTTCCACATATAAACAGAATGACATTGAAGGCAGTGTGCATGGTAAGTGTCCCCAAACCTTAATGAGCATACAGTAGTGTATGCTATTTCTTAATTAGTAGTGTTTTCAAATAATTTTTTCACAGAGTCAGCAGCAGAAACAAACAGTTGCAGTCTACCAATAAATGTGGAGGATATCATTTGCAGAATGGCTGTTGAAGATTATCATCATGAGGCAGCTTGAGGAAAATGACAAGCAGTCCCCAAGTTTAATTGCAGGATATCACACTTCACCACATTAGTAACTCTGCAAGAAGTGAGGGAGTATCACAAATTCAAACACATGATATTACACTCATGCTTGTACAGGGAGAAAATCCATGCACTTCTAAACCAGTATCTCCAAACCCAGAAGAACACTTTCAGGATGAGGGCAGACTTTCAGAGGTAACAATGTCCACAGTGACACCTTTACAAACAGCATCCAGGTGCAGGAATTTGGTACAGCTTCCCCATGAAACATGTAAAGCATTGGCTGCCCAGCAGCAAATTTGCAGTAACATTGTTAAAGTTTAGTGCACTGCCATAGGGACTCAGCTGGAAATGGTCAGAGTCCTCACAGGGTACATGAGGATTTCCAGCACTACTCGGAAACAGCACAGAGTAGGGATACTGCCATGATCACACTGATGAGTAGTATGGTAGCACATCAAGCATCTGTGGCTGCCTCCATTTGTACACTAGTTAGGACTTACAAGACTCAAGTAGGCATTAGTCTTGTAAGGAGATGAAAATGGGGTACTGTCTGGACATGTGGGGGCAGACCACGAGTGCTTCTCAAGAAAGTACTGTAATTATCCAGGGGAACAAGTACAATAGATTTCATGCAGACCACATCAGCATTCATCCACACCTAGCAGAACCTCTCATTCAGGGTCCCACTCTCAGTCCTGCAGCGCTGTTAGATCAGCGTCACCAGGATCACTTGCATCAAGTAGGTCACAACATCGGATCAACTCACCATCCAGCAATCATGACAGCCCCTCTTTAAAATCACTTCCACTATCATCTAGCCTATCTTTAGGAGATGTGTATGACATATTTGACCTTGACCTACTATGAATCAAGTTTGAAATTTCTGTTATTTACAATTTGACTTTCACAAACACAGGTGAATTTCTAACAAGAAGGGGAATAAGTTATTAAAAAGGGGGGTAGGACACTTTTCAACTGTATGCATTTCATTCTTGCAGTGGTACTGCCTACAACCTCATGGATCTGTGGAAAGAAGGCTGTATGTCAGAACATAAGATTTCAGTAATTAAAACCAATAGTACTGCATGCACTGACATTGTTAATGCTGATATTTACCTATAATTTAAAAGTAGTAAAACATATGTTTTCAGGGAAACACTATTAAGAAAAATACAAATTAAAATGAGTATTCTGCCATGTAAACAAACACTGCTGCCACTTCACCCTCAACACTGCACAAATGATAATATGTTTTTGTCTCTGAGACCACAAATTATTATGTATGACAAAAATAAAATAATCTAATGTGCAGTACCTCAACAGACAACATACTTTAAACTGACAAAACATTGCATAATATAAAAAACAATATGATAAGTTTTCATTCAAATGCAAGGTATGAACTCATGCTATATCCTGAATTAACAGTGTTTACTAAGTAAACCACTTGAGGACATTCAATACATGTATACTTGGGTAAACCACCTCACCACAGTTTACTGTGCAAAGCAGTTAAAAATGTGATTATTATTTATATGATGTATTATGATATCACTGAAAAGGAGTCAGTGAGCAGTCAGGCATACCTTTTACAAACTATAATATAATTAACTGTTCTAAAATAAAAAATAACTATTTAAAGATGACAAGGAATGTCAGATGTATAGTGACAGTAGAGCATGCACCACACAGCTTATCTCACAGATATCAATGCATGCATCAATTGTATTCTGTTTTTAGCAAGAAAGGAAACACTAACCTGAATTTCATAGTCCATAGTTCTGGACTAAATGCCACCTCTTTATCTGCACAGCCATGTGCTGGGAATGAACTTACTGCATGGGGTCCATTACTACCGCTGCCAGCTGGTCATCATTAGTCATAGTGGGAATGAAAGTGGAAGCTGCGGTGACAGCATGGACTACTTTACCACCAGACTGGCACATGATTATGCTGTGCAGAATGCAGTATGCAGTAAACATCCTGCACGTAGTAGCTGGGTCTTACTAAAGGCAACGGCAGACTCATTCAGGCACCTAAAATGACTCTTCAGGAGGCCAAAGACCCTCTTGATGACAATACAGGTCCAGGACAGGGCTGCATTGTAAGTATCTTCTGCAGCTTCACTTGAATTTATCAATGGTTTCATAACCCATGGCTCCAGTGCTTATCCAGCATTTCCTGACTGACAAGAAAAAAAAAGGGGGGAATGCAAAACAAAGAAGTAGTGGTTTATTATTCAGAAGTACATTCTACCATGAATAACTACTTAAATACCATAGGAAAAAATGTATATTTTTCCACTTACCAACAAGATGTCCACTAGGCATCCTACCATGCAGGAAGAGGCAGTAGAGTCAGCTAATGTGCCAGACGTAGGAATCATGTACACAGCCAGGATGCTAGGCAGAGATGTTTGATATGCACCCCCATGCATCATTCACTACCTAACAATTGATGGAATGGTAGGTGTAGATCAATATGTGTGTATGTACCTTTAAGAAGCTATCCAAGGGCTTGCACAAGTGTATAAATACTGAGCACATGCAAGCTAGACTGCCATTTTATAGTAAGCAGTTGAGATGTAAGCATGTATGTATGTAAGGTCTGTCTGTTAACTAGTTAGATTGTATTTAATGATGCTGCTATCCATCCTGATGTGTTTCTATGTATTAAAACATCTAAAATGAAAACCCCAGCCTTCTTGTCATATGTGTTAGAGACAAAGGAGTGACATGGTCCAAGAAGTGGCATGCCTAAAAGGTTCATAGGTTCATAGGTTCATACTAGGCTATCTGCCCTAGGGCATTTATAAGCCTAGGCAGAGTATGTTTGGCTTTCGCCACCCATTTTAAATTAATTTTGCTATGCTCTTTTTCGAGGTTAGTATACTGTGCCTCTGTCTAACAGTGACACAGAAGTGATACCCGGGTTAAACCTACGATCTCCCATCCACTCATCAAGATTCCTCTTGAAGAGAGTCAATGAGGGACTCTGCCTAACCTGGACTGGGATTTTATTCCAGAGTGAAGGGAGCCTCTGGGTTATGAATCTGTCCCTCCAGCATGTCCTATTTATTTCAGTGCTGAGGTTCAAGTCTCTCAAGCGCATAGCTCGATGGGATTTGGATTTTCTGAGGTGCAGCATGTCCATTAATTCCGGGTTGGACATGGCTTTATATGTCAGGCACAGATCGCCCCTGAACAGGTGGTATGACACTGAGTAGAGCTGGAGTTTCTTTAACCGGGCAGCATATGGCATCTGTTTGAGCCCTTTGATCCTCTTGGTGAGGTGCTTTTGGGGTCTTTCCAGTTGCTGCAGGTGTCTGGTAAGGTACATCCCAAAAGGGGCATTGTACTCAATTATGGGCCTGATGAGGGATGAGTAAAGAGGCACGATGACCTCCCCTGATCTAGATGTGAATCCCTTCATGATTAGGTGGGCTATATAAAATGTTTTTCTAACCACTTTGGCCACGTGGTTGTCAAATGAGAGACTGCTATCAACTTGGGTCCCCAGGTCCCTAATTACTTCTTCTGTACTTAATGGATTACCACCTATGTGGTAATTTGTGGGCACTTTGTTTTTGCCAAAGGGGATGACTATACACTTTTTGGCGTTTAGCTTGAGGCCATGGCTCTGGCACCAGTTGTCTGTTTCTATGAGGCCCTTTTGGAGGATGCTTGTGTCGGCTGGAGTGTCGATTATGGCGTCCAGTTTGCAGTCATCTGTGAACTTGGTCAGCCACAGTCCTTCTGTGTTGGCCTCTACCTCCGAGAAATATATACCGAACAAGAGAGGTCCCAGGACTGAGCCTTGTGGGACGCCACTTGTAACTGGTTTGGAGTCTGACATGACTCCAGCAATTCTAACCATGTGGGTTCTGTCCTTGAGCCAGTTTGCAACCCATCTAGTGACATAGGAGTTTATATTTAAGCTGGTGAGCTTATCTATAATGCCTGAGTGGGGTATTGTATCGAAGGCTTTTGCGAGGTCCAGGTAGGCTGTGTGGACCACCTTCCCCTCATCAATGGCCTTGGTGACTGTTTCAAAGAAATCAACTAGGTTTAAGAGGCAGGATCTGCCCTTAACAAAGCCGAACTGGGTAGGATCCAGTGTCTGTAGGTCCCTAATATCTTTATTTATGAGGTCCATGATGATCTTTTCCATAGCTTTGCAGACCAAGCTAGTCAGGCTTATGTGGCGATAGTTTCCAGGATCCGTTGAGGCACCACCTTTGTGGAGAGGGACCACTGTTGCTGTACGCCACTCTTTGGGTACATATCCTGTAGTAAGGCTGAGATTGAACAGTAGTTTTATGTTTGGGTTTAGCTCTTCTTGGAGTTCATGTAGGATGCAGCCCAGGACACTGTCTGGTCCCATTGATGCTGTGTTTTTTGCTTTGGAGAGGGCGGCTCTTACCTGAGCATCTGAGATATCAGGGGGCAGCACTCTACTGGGATAGATATTTGCCCTTTTTGCGGGGAGGGGGGAATAAGTTTGCACTGAACCTGTCAGCTAGGATGTTGGCAGTGTCTGTGGGTTCAGTGTATTTTTTTGTCATTTTGGACTAATTCTGAGCATATCTGGGAATTCCCACCCAGGTTCCTAACATAACGAAAGAAAGCCTTGTGATTATCCTTAGTGTCCTGTGCAATTTTTCTCTCAAAGCTGGCCTTAGACGATTTTATGAGTGCCCGTAGTTTTTTGCTAATACTGATTAAAGATGCCTTCCCTTTTTGGGATTTTGCTCTATCATTTAGTAGCTTCCTCCTTCTATTGTATGGTTTGTTTATGGCTGGGGTCCACCAGACAGGACGTCTGCCTTTGGAGGATTGGGTCTTGGTTTTATTTGGGACTGCATGATCCATGCATTCCTGAAGGTGTTCATAGAATGCATTTATAAAGGATTCTGCGGTCTGGGCCGTATTTTCCACAGGCCCGGGGGCTTTGAAGGATTTCACCTCGGTTTTGAGGAGTGTGAAATTTGCTTTAGAGAAGTTTTTCACTGTGGTTTTCTGGGCAGGAGATGGGGTCAGGATGTGAATATCCAGTGAGATTAGTTTATGGTCTGATCTTACCAGTGAGGGATACACTTCTGGTCTGGAGCATAGAGTCCCCATGTTGGTGATGATCAGGTCCAGTATGTTTTCCCCTCTTGTGGGAGTGGTAACAAGTTGTTCCATAGCATTTGAGTTTATAAATTCTAGGAACCTTTGGGCTAGGGTGTTGGAGCTAGAGTAATGCTCCCAGTCTATGTTTGGGTAGTTGAAGTCTCCCAATATAATGGTATTTGGAGAGATCTTCATATTTTCCAGTGTTCTCAGGAAGGCCGAGTGGGGTTCCTGGGTTTGGGAGGGTGGTCTGTAGCAGGCTATAAACTGGTAGGCAGTTTTGCCCACTGTTAGTTGCACATGAATAGTCTCTGATGCTTCGTGCCACCAACCCGGAGGTGTGGGTATCTTTGACGAATATTGATACTCCCCCTCCTTTTGTGGTTCGGTCCAAGTGTTGGGGCCGAAAAGCATGGTATGAGGTATAACCTGGTAGTGCTGGGGTGCTCTCGGGAGCCTTGAACCAGGTTTCTGTTACTGCACAGATATCGATGTTCTCCATGCTAAGGAGAGTTTTGAGTGCATGCATCTTGAGGTTTAGACTTCTGGCATTGATTAGCATTACTCTTAGTTTCTTATCCCTTGTGATACCTATGGAGGTGGGTTTGTCTTTTGAGCCTTGCCTAAAAAAGGCACTATGGTGGTAGTAAGAGCCTTTGCCAATATCCAAAAGCCCAGGGGTGACAGGTGCAAGCCGTCCCTAGCAAAGCATCGTGGCTTGTTGAGCATGTCATCCCAGGCTGACAGCCATTGGATCCCCTTTGAATGACACCAATACTTAAAGCCAATTGTTGAAATTGATCATCTTGTCTTCATATTGTGGCATCATTCTTGGTGAGGGTAAGATGCTACTCAAGGTCAGGGTCATACCGGCCTGGGCCACATGCTCCGAGAGCTCCTCTATGTCTCTTTTCATGTAGTCCAGGGAGGTACGTCTCAGGTCATTCACACCAGCATGGACAATGACTGAGTCATATTTGTACTTGCCTTGGAGTGACCTGAGTGCTTGTGTTATGTGGCGGATCCTAGCGCCTGACAGGCAGCTCACCGTGACCTTCTCCTTGTTCAGCTTGGTGAGCGGGACGTCAGTGTGCCTGACGATAGTCACCTATTACAAGTGTATCAGGTGTGTTGTTTAGCGTTAAGGGCTGTGACTGTTCGGCACACTGACTTTGTGAGCTATGTGTTGCACGTGTTTTGTTTTGGGGTAGAGGTTGCTTGGGTGTCTGCTTTGGAGGTCTCTGCTGCTTAGGCAGATTTTTATTTAGAGCCTCCGAGTATGTTTTTGTGTGTTTATGTGTTTGGTTTGCTGTCGTGATAGGTCTATGTGAGACTGGAATTGTAGTGAGTGTGGTTTCCTTCTCCTCCTGACTGGTTATGCCAGTACTGAGTTGAGAGAGCTTAGCCTCCAGTTTGGCTATATGGATGCATCTCTCACATGTGTTGGAATTTGTTGGGAGGAGGAGAGGGTTGTCAGTGTACATGAGGCAGTTGTAACATTGCCTCAGGATTCCCAGATTCACCAGCTGGACCGGAGAGGAGATTGACAACTGACCTTTGGACATGCTAGAATAGTATTGGGAATTCCTTTATAATTGAAAAAAAAGGGCCAATGGGGAACAAGGTACTCAAGGGGAGTTTGTGAGGGTGTAGTGCTTTTAATTTTTAGTGCTGACTTATATAATTGCTTTAGTGAGCAAGTGCCAGGTAACTTAAATGCAATGTGTTACAGGTAACTTAAATGCAAAAACGACAAACAGTAACTTTCTTTTAAGTGAAACAAGGAAATAAGTACAGTAAGCAATGCAGATATCACTAGGGATCCACAGAAGCGCTGAAAAGCCGAGTTTTAGGCGGTATTAGCATTTAAGGGCAATAACAAGCAAACAAACAACAAGCATACAAACAAAGCTAGATTCAGCAGGCCTGGATCTAGTCTATGCTACAGCAAACAAGGTGTACCAATTTCAGTAAGAAACAGTTGAAATATGCAGGCACTATAAGCCTTTAACCAGAAATTCCCAGCTCAGAAGGGCAGAGTCCAGCCTCTCCTCCCACAAGAGTGCAGAACACGAACCTTCTTAATGTAAAATAACTGGCCTGAAGCCCAAGTGCTTAAACCAGAACTAATACACTTTTAGAATAACAGACACTGAGCCCTCAATCAGCAGTTCCCAACTTAGAAGGATGTAAGCTACCTGTCCTGCCACCACAGTGCAGGCCACAAACCTTCCTAATGTAAAACAACTGGTCTGAAGCTCAAGTGCTTAATCCAAAAGACTTGGAATGATAGCTACACTTTAATCAAGTTACTACCAAGCAGTAGTAAATACAATTGAATACTTTAAAGAATGCCTGGATTAGTGCTCAAGTTATACAAACAAAGCTAGATTCAGCAGGCCTGGATCTAGTCTAGGCTACAGCAAACAAGGTGTACCAATTTCAGTAAGAAGCAGTTCAAATATGCAAGCACTATAAGCCTTTAACCAGAAATTCCCAGCTCAGAAGGGCAGAGTCCAGCCTCTCCTCCCACAAAAGTGCAGACCACGAACCCTTTTAATGTAAAATAACTGGCCTGAAGCCCAAGTGCTTAAACCAGAATTAATACACTTTTAGAATAGCAGACACTGAGCCCTCAGTCAGCAGTTCCCAACTTAGAAGGATGTAAGCTACCTGTTCTGCCACTACAGTGCAGACCACAAACCTTCTTAATGTAAAACAACTGGTCTGAAGCCCAAGTGCTTAAACTAAAAGGCTTAGAATGAGTTACACCAAGCAGTAATAAATACAACTGAGTACTTTTAAGATGATGCAAAAGCAAAATAAAGTAGGAAGAAACACAAATACAGTAAAAGCAGAACATTTTTTTTTCAGAAAAGTAGCAAAAACAGTAGTAAAAACAATTCACATGCAGTGCAAGCTGGCACACTTGAGTATGTAGCAATATTAGTCCACACACAGTTTGAAAAAATGTAATTAAATTAAAAAGGACTATAAGCAAGTGCAGAAAGGGTTTATTAGGTAGAATGCGGTAAAGAGATGGGACTGGGGGAGTGTCCTAGATCAAATCTACAGTGGGGTGGGCACTGCAAAAGCCACCAAATTTAAACTACAACCAAGAACAGGGAGGTGGGGAAAACAGTTTCAACAGAGATAGATATGAGGAATCACCGTGCAAATTATAACCAAGAAAATATATACTGATATCTTTATATTTGCAGAACAGTAAGACAACAGATATCTAAGTAACAATTTAGCTCTATAATACAGAATAATACAAAAAATATACTCAGCTCTATATATTTGCAGAGAGTCTTGTAAGGCTGTCTCTCAACAATCCACTTTAAATGCAGGCTGCTATTAACAGCAAATTAAGGGAACCTTGAGTTAACACACAAGCTATAGAAACTAAAATGAGGGAGGGGTGTGGGGAAGACAGTTTCAACAGAGATAGATATGAGGAATCACAGTGGAAATTATAACCAAAATATATATATAATGATATCTGTATATTTGCAGAACAGTAAGACAACAGATATCTAAGTAACAATTTAGCAATATAATACAGAATAATACAAAAAAATATACTCATCTCTATATATTTGCAGAGAGTCTTGTAAGGCTGTCTCTCAACAATCCACTTTAAATGCAGGCTGCTATTAACAACAAATTAAGGGAACCTTGAGTTAACACACAAGCTATAGAAACTAAAATGAGGGAGGGGGTAGGGAAGACAGTTTCAACAGAGATAGATATGAGGAATCACAGTGCAAATTATAACCAAAAAATATATACTGATATCTGTATATTTGCAGAACAGTAAGACAACAGATATCTAAGTAACAATTTAGCTCTATAATACAGAATAATACAAAAAATATACTCAGCTTTATATATTTGCAGAGAGTCTTGTAAGGCTGTCTCTCAACAATCCACTTTAAATGCAGGCTGCTATTAACAGCAAATTAAGGGAACCTTGACTTAACACACAAGCTATAGAAACTAAAATGAGGGAGGGTGGTGGGGAAGTCAATTTCAACAGAGATAGATATGAGGAATCACAGTGCAAATTATAACCAAAAAAATATATACTGATATCTGTATATTTGCAGAACAGTAAGACAACAGATATCTAAGTAACAATTTAGCTCTATAATACAGAAAAATACAAAAAAATATACTCAACTCTATATATTTGCAGAGAGTCTTGTAAGGCTGTCTCTCAACAATCCACTTTAAATGCAGGCTGCTATTAACAGCAAAAAAAAAATGGTGTAAGAAACAGCATGTCTAAATGACAAGGAATCAAAAACGGCATAAACAAGGAGCATGAAGTAAAAGGCGGCCTGGGTAAAACAACTTAAGGTACTTGCTATGAGCTGGTGAAATATACAGGACTGGATTATTTCTAAATGTGCAACCTTCACAAAACAGGCCAGAAACACATTTCTGGTATTAAAATTTGCTCAGCGCTATTTATTTTCATAAAATATGAAACTGGGCATACAGAACATTCTAAATGATATTCACATAAACCAACATACGATATTGATAAAATTATTCAAATTACTATGGAAAATGTTTGAAATAGAGACCAAATTGCATAAAATGAATAAAATAAAAGGAAACAACTGCATTTTCATATTAAGCAAAGATATCAGAGTTATCCGAAGGGTATAAAGTGTTTGCGTGTTTGTGCAGTGTTACACTAAAGCTATTTTGCAAAGTACAGCCATTACAGAGCATATTTCACTAAGTAAAGTATTTTAAAGAGTTTATTGTGCATTTGAATGTTGTTACAAGCTCACAAAACAGTTTGTTAATACATAATTACAAGGGCCATATTTTCAGTGTATTTGTGTATACTTTGTGGGCATGGCAGATGGATTTCAAAAACCCAGTGCACTTGTGTTTGACAGTAATATTGCTGAGAAATGGAGAATATTTGAGCAAGAGTACAACATTTTATACAGGCTGCATTTTCTGATAAAGATGATCATACAAAGGCATTTATTCTACTTAATTTAGCTGTGTCAGAAGCCATAGAAAGGGAACGTTCATTTGTGTATGGACCTGCTATCTATACTGGAGAGGGGGAAGACCATCATATTGTTATACAGGCTGTGTCAAGGGAAGACCCAGAGTGCTTAAATTGTAAGTTTAGAGAAATGTGTAACCCCCAGATAATGTTACAATGAAAAGGCACTTATTTTATACAAGGGATCAAAAGCATGGTGAAACGTTTGCAGCATATATAACTGAGCTGAGAAATAAAGCTAAAACGTGCAGATTTGGTGACTTAAGGGATGAATTGATAAAGGACAGACTTGTGTGTGGTATTAAAGATGATGGTGTGAGAAAGATTTTGCTTTGTGACAGTGATTTAACTGAATAAGGCAATTGAGATTTGTCAGATATACGAGCTCACAGAAAAGCACAGAAATATGCTTACAAACAAGAACAGCTCTAGAAGGCACAGTGATAAAGCTCATATTAATAGTATGTAGCACGTTATTAAAATAAATAGGCCCAATCACATGGCAGCAACTATAGCCCCTGCAGCACTCACTGGTAAACTCCAGAACATTCCAGCAAATTCCAGAGTTCACACAGTCTCAGTGAAGCATAAGAGTGAGTCAGCAAACCCAAAGCATGGGCTCCAACCCAGTTTCATTGCCAACTGTCATAATTGTGGTGGAAGCCATGAATCTGAAAAGGAAAAATGTTTAGCTTTTGGTCAACAATGCCACAAGTGCAACAAATGGAATCATTTTGAAAGGTTTTGTAAATCAAAAGGCCCACATTTTTTTATTAAGAGGGAACATTTTAAGAAACGAGTTGATTAATTAGAAAGCTACAACAGTACTCTTTATGTGGATGGTGTGTCAGTGCTTCATGAAACAGTCAATGCAGTAGATTTAAGGGCGAAGAATGAAGTATTTTGCACTGTTCAGATAAATGGCAAAAACAGAAAGCTCAAAGTTGACATAGATTCCAAATGCAATGTTATGTCAGCAGAAACACTTGCGAGAGTGTGCCATGGTGAAAGGCTTGATTTAGCAAGGTGTGCGAAGCTTGTTGCTTATGGAGGCGAAGAAATTCAAATGGAAGGCATGGAAGTGCTTTCATTTTACTCTGCTGGGAGAAGCTAAGACTTATTTTATGTGGTCAAGAAGCATGTCCAGTCATTATTAGGGCTCAGAGACAGTTTGAAAATGGGACTGCTTTCATTTAATAAGGAAGTCCATCATGTTAGTTTGAAAGACCACTACTCTAATTTTTCCCAGTACATTTTTTCCACCTATGCTGATCTGTTCCAAGCCAAACTAGGCAAACTTCTAGTTGTGTACTCCATGAAGGTAGACCTAGAGGTCAGTCCAATTATCAGGCCAGCATGTAAAGTTCCAGTAGCCATGCAGGACAGAGTTAAAGCTGAGATAGATAAAATGGTGTGAAAAAATTGTGATTTGTTCAGCTGAAACTCCAGCTGAATGGGTATCTGCATGGTGGTAGCTCACAAGAAAAGCTCAGATGACATCAGAATCTGTATTGATCCACGAGATTTGAAAAAAAAAAGAGAGCAAAAAAGACCTCATCATTCAATGCATACAGTTGAAGAAGTCGGAGCCTTGATGCCAAATGCCACTATTTTTTCTGTTCTAGATGGAAAATTCAGCTTGACAAAAATCATTATTGCTCGCTACATTCAGTACTCCGTTTGGCAGGTACATATTTTTGAGAATGCCATTTGGGATAAATTCTACAAGCGAAGTCTTTCAACGAGCAATAGAGCAAATTTTTTTCTGGGTATCCTTGTGCTATTATAGTAAAAGACATACTGGTAGGAGGTTGTGATGAAGCAGAGCATGACAGAAACCTCAGAAAAGTTCTAGAAAGGGCACATCAAGTGAATCTTAAGCTTAACCTACACAAATGCAAGTTCAAGATACAAGAAGTTACTAATGTTGGTCATTTATTTACTAGTACAGGCGTACAACCAGACCCTTCAAAACAAACAGCCATTCTTGAGATGCCAGCACCAGACAATATTCAAGCCCTGCAATGTTTTCTTGGCATGGTCAACTACTTAGGCAAGTTCATTCCAGACTTGAGCCAACTTTCAGCACCACTCAGAGAGCTGACATGTAAAGATGTATCCTGGTCTTTGATAGATATTGTGTAAATTAAAATGCTTTTCCCCAATATACTGTGTATACAGTGAAAGGAAATGTGCAAGGCCAAACAGCAGTTTTCAAAATAATATGCTTGCTTTGCAAGAACAGTTATGTTCAGCTTAGATATCAATAATATATAGCTGTGGGCACTACTGTAAATGCATCCTGTTATAGAAAAAAAAGAAGTTGACTTTCTTGGCTTTCAGATGCAGAAATAAATAAATAATATGCAGACAGGTCAAGTGATGCAAAGATGATGTGGAGAGACTTTTGTGAAGTCTTCAGATACAGCGAGAACCAAAAAAGGGCATGAAATAACCATGGACTTTTTCATGACACAGACAGAAACCAGAAGAACAAGTCACAAGGACATTAAAAATAACATTGGTTGAAAAGAGTATATAAATTGGACAGTATGTTTCATTCAGGGGTGACGGTTTAGACTGTGTGCGCCTTAGTCTATTCATCTGTCTAGCTGTGTTATAATAGAATTGAAATAGCTCTGACAGAATTAACTGTTTGGCAAGAATTTGTTCTGAGACAAATAAAGTACAACAGATACAGTAGTATGGAGTTTGACTGGTCTACTTTTGGACATTTTCTTCAGAGGCAAAATAAAGACCTCTGCTTGACATTTCTTCAGAAAAGAAAGAGATACATTTTTTCAGTGGCGAGCCTTGGCCAGTGACTGTCACCATATATCTGTTACCAGCAGTTAATATTACAGAGGGATCCCTACTACTTACTACGTTAGTTCAACAGACTGACAGTTCCAGTGCTTTAACAGAGAAACAGTTCCAGTTTCAGTACTTCGTTGGTGGGCACACAGCACCGCCGTGGAAGCTGTCCTGCCTCGGACCACCTACAATTCGTCTGTAGAGAAACACAGTCCTTTTCCAGATTGACTTCTGCCTGATCACCTGCTTGTCTTCTGCATAAATTACGGTACTTTCATCACCGTTATAACATGGATGCAAGTACAGACAGTTAACTTTACAGTGCCCACATATTGTATATATAAATTTACATGGTTTAAACCTTCTGTGTTAGACATGAAACGTAAATCTGAAATGTTTGATGTTGATACATTAGATAACAGTTGTGTTTGTAAATGTAAAAGTAACTTTCTTAACTTCTGTCTATTTTGTCACAGAAGCCTAGTATGTAAGCCATACCATAAGATATATCCTATTCTGATAAACAGTCTGTTTGATTCTAGCATCTAGTTATTTCATGAGGAGGTGCAATTTCTTAGAACTTTGCTCTTAGAAAGAGGATACCCTTTGCAGTTATTTGACATGTTGGCTAATGATGTTCTGTCTAAAAGGGCTGATAAATACTTTCCTTTGCTGGGAAGAACCCAAGAGCAAAATTTAGAGGTCAAACAGAGTACGTTTACGGACAAAGAAAATGTTTTCCTGCACTCTTTCAGTAAAGACAGTTTACAGGTTGAGAATGCCATTCTTAGGTATTGGCCTGTCTTGTCCTTAAATGAAGATATAAATAAAGTCATCTCTAAAAAAACAAAATTTGTCAGTAGAAGGAACATGAATTTAAAAGATTTTTTTTGAAAGACAATCCTCAGCTAGTTCCTCGGGTACTCAGCTGAAGTTAGGTACTTTTAAATGTAAGGCCTGCAAACAGTGTCCCTATATTGTTAATGGTAAGGGTTTGTACCTTAAATCTAGAAATATTAACATTACTTCACCAGGATATTTTAACTGTAGCTCCAAAGGAGTGGTGTATCTTGGGTTTTGCCAACAGTGTTTAGGGTTCTATGTTGGAAAAACGGAAAGGACTTTAAGAAAGAGAGTTTATGAACACCTTTATGAAATTAATAAAAAGAAAGAATCCAATGCTTTTTACAAACATTCATTGGTTTGTACACAAATGTCCTTAAAATTTTTAATCCTTGAACAAGTTGAGCATAACCCAAGAGGTGGAGACTGGGAGACATCTCTAGAGTACAGAGAACTGTTGTGGCAATTAAAACTTAATGCTTCCAAACCACCAGGGCTCAATGACACTATCAGTCTCAGTAGTGTTCTTAAAATTAGGAGAGCTAAATTATAGGGACATAATGTTTGTTTACTTCCCCCTTTCAAGTTTGATTAGGCGTATATATTTATATTCATTTATATATATATTTGTGCCATAATTTTCAGGTACAAGTATATGGTTTATATACCTTTTGGCCCCCCTTTTTTACAGGTAAGGTTGGTTGATACATGTTAGTAGTGCCAGTTTTTATTTAATAAAGGGTGACATTTAGTGACACATTATTTATTTATTTATAACATATATTCAATTTACATTTTAGAATTTCAAATTACATTTATTCTGAATGGTCTAATTAATCACAGTATATAACGGCTATTATCCATGTACGTCTGAGTTTTGTTTGTGACTGTATTATTAATAACTTCTTAGAAGGTCTACATGTTAGGATTTGTAAAGTTTTTAGTCAATGTCATAAATTAATATGTTAATTGAGGAAACAAGTACAAGATGCTAGATATTATGCCTGTTTATATTATGTTTTTACTAAAACAACTCTTTTGAATGCATACAACACGCGTTGTCATTTTTAGGCAATGCAAGCTGTAGTGAAACACAAGCATTAGTTTAATATACCTTTAACTGTGGTCACATTAATAACCAATTAATTAAATGATTGATTTAATTAAAGTAATTTAGCACACCTATATAAGGTTCAATGGATTACATCTTTTTTATCTTGAAAAAGCCTGGGAGAGCCCGGGCGAAAGCGCTTGATTTACTGCTTGCTGAAGACTTTGTTGTTCTGGTTCGTGTACTGTTTTCGTGCATTAAAGTCACTTTGAATTAACTTTTTTGCTGCCTACGTACCTTCTTGGCTGTGGTAAACTATACCTGGTTGGTATTTTTGTTTTGGAATCAAGTTCTTGCTTTTTGTTTTTCGTGGTTGTTTCGACATGGTAGAAGGTACAGGGCATTCTGACTTTGGAGATACTCCTGGTATTTTACGTGAAAATCAAGATATGCCCGATGATGCCCCTGTTACAAGGGGTGAATTTAAGCAGGTGATGTGTCTGCTTTCACAACTAAGTGACTTGCTTATTAATGACAACTCTGAGAACTCTATATGGCTGCCAGGTAACCAGCAGCAATTTTGTAAAAACAAAGGTTGTGTTTTAACATCGAGAGGTCTATCTACACCGGAGGTCCCTGATGAGATCCGATTGGCTGAGACCGACCTGCAAGAACAACCTAACAGGCAGCATGTTTCTAAACCTGGAGGGAGCGGTGAAGCTGGCAAAGATTTTAATTTTAACGTATGGACCAAGAAACATTTTATTTTTAATCAAGGTACTGTGCAGAGTTTTAACTCAAATATTGATCATATTGAACAGAATTTGTCTGATTTAAACAACAAATTGTATGCATACAAAACAGCCCAGTTGGAAATTGAATATTTATCTGAGTGTGTTCGTGTGCAGTGTATACCAAAAGGGTTACGCTTTACAAAATTTCCAAACAATGCTGCACCCGGATCTCCTCTGTTCAATGAACTTACAGAACTTTTTGACAAAATGGGACTTGAGATACTTAGATTAATGATCAAAGATTATGAAAATTAAGCAGCTTTGCTGTTATTGGATGTGAACACATTGAATAATACCATTGTGAATGACAACAATTTTATTGGTATTAAGAAAGAATATGATAGTACATTTAGAGAGGTTGATGAACACTGTTGCAGGGTTGTTAGTAGGAAAATCAAAAAACTTGAACGTGACTTGTTAGATTACAAGAATGGGGTAGCCTACAATTTTAACATTAGAGGAAGATGGTCAAACAACAAGTTTAATGGGAACACAATTAGTAATGAAGCAAATGAACATGTAGTTTCATATCTTGCAGAGGCACCCAGGAGAAGTGAAAGACTGGCACAAAATCAAATCAAAATTCTAACCAGGTTTTTCACTATCCCCAGGGAAGACAGGGGAGCAGGGAGTTGGCCCCACAACCACAGAGGTGGGGCAAACCCAGGAGATAACAGATATTATGATAGCTTCTGGAGACAGTTTGATTATTAATGTTCCCAGTATAAGTCCCTTGCCTTGCACAGTAGTTAAACAAAACAATTTTACTATTTATAATTATACTGATATAGAGCTTAATGATACATATTTTGAACTTTTTACTAAAGGTTTGCACTTTGTCCCTACTTGTTCACTCAATATTTCTAAAACTATTTTAGATTTGAAACTCTTTATACGTCAGTTGAATTTAAATATTTATTTTAAAGGAAGTGATTTTATACCAGGTCTATTTCATAGAGCTAGTACTATGAATCCACCTATACATCCAGCACTAAAGATTTTCGAAGAACTAGTTGAGGCTGAAATCAGGAAGCTGCACAGGGAGAAAGAAAAAATACATCCTAGTAATTTATCAGTAGAAGCATTTCAACTGATTGATTTTTTGAAAAGAGAGGATGTTAGAGTTATGAAAACAGACAAAGGTGGGGGGGTAGTACTCATGTATAAACATGAATATGAGGCCAACTTATATACTTTACTACAAGACACTCAACAATATAGTGAAGTTTCTAGTAACAAACTAAACACCGCATATGCTAAGATTAAATATATGTTAGAAGATCATCTCATGCAGGGAGCAATTAATGAACAATTGTATAATTATTTATTCGTACAGAAGCCCCTCACCCCAGTTATGTTTGGTATACCAAAAGTCCACAAAGGACTCAACCCCCTTAAATTTAGACCCATAGTTGCAGGTGCAAAAGGAATTACAAAACCACTTGGGAAATTTATTGATATCTCTGTCAAGAAGTTTGTTATATCTTTAAACTATATTTGTAAGGATTCTTGGGAATTTTTGAGGGGCATAAAAAATGCATTTTTTACTGCTACCCAATATATGGTCACCATCGACATTGTCGAACTATTCCATAGTATCCCACATTCTATAGGCCTCAAATGGTTCAATCGGGTCCTTACTTTGTCTTCTGGTATCAGCTCTAACATCGTTGGACTATTAGTTGAGTTTATGAGTGTGATTTTGGAAAACAATTTTATTTACTTTAATGGTGAACTCTTTAGGCAGAAAAGAGGGGTAGCTATGGGTACCCCTTGTGCATCAGCTTATGCCAACATTGTTCTACACTATTGGGAGTCGAAATACATCTTTTCTTCCCATTGGTCCAAAGTACATTACACATTATCAGCGTTATTTGGACGATATATGTATATTGTGGAATGGTGACTTGGATGAGTTCAACAAGTTTATGGTACATATTAACTCTTCCACAGATTTTTTAAGATTTACATATGTAGTTCGTCCAGACAGTTTACATTACTTAGATGTCAACCTGAGGAAAAATTTTGAGTCCAATTCTTTTCAGTCTAACATCTTCAGGAAAGACACGTTTTCCAATATGTACCTTCATTTTGACAGTGGTCATCCACTGTTTCAAAAGAAAGGGATTATTAAGGGCCAACTTATTAGAGCTTCGAAGATGTGTAGTGAGGACCAGTTATTTCATGAGGAGGTGCAATTTCTTAGAAAGAGGATACTCTTTGCAGTTATTTGACATGTTGGCTAATGATGTTCTGTCTAAAAGGGCTGATAAATACTTTCCTTTGCTGGGAAGAACCCAAGAGCAAAATTTAGAGGTCAAACAGAGTACGTTTACGGACAAAGAAAATGTTTTCCTGCACTCTTTCAGTAAAGACAGTTTACAGGTTGAGAATGCCATTCTTAGGTATTGGCCTGTCTTGTCCTTAAATATAAATAAAGTCATCTCTAAAAATCCAAAATTTGTCAGTAGAAGGAACATAAATTTAAAAGATTTTTTTTGAAAGACAATCCTCAGCTAGTTCCTCGGGTACTCAGCTGAAGTTAGGTACTTTTAAATGTAAGGCCTTCAAACAGTGTCCCTATATTGTTAATGGTAAGGGTTTGTACCTTAAATCTAGAAATATTAACATTACTTCACCAGGATATTTTAACTGTAGCTCCAAAGGAGTGGTGTATCTTGAGTTTTGCCAACAGTGTTTAGGGTTCTATGTTGGAAAAACGGAAAGGACTTTAAGAAAGAGAGTTTATGAACACCTTTATGAAATTAATAAAAAGAAAGAATCCAATGCTTTTTACAAACATTCATTGGTTTGTACACAAATGTCCTTAAAATTTTTAATCCTTAAACAAGTTGAGCATAACCCAAGAGGTGGAGACTGGGAGACATCTCTAGAGTATAGAGAACTGTTGTGGCAATTAAAACTTAATGCTTCCAAACCACCAGGGCTCAATGACACTATCAGTCTCAGTAGTGTTCTTAAAATTAGGAGAGCTAAATTATAGGGACATAATGTTTGTTTACTTCCCCCTTTCAAGTTTGATTAGGCGTATATATTTATATTCGGTTATATATATATTTGTGCCATAATTTTCAGGTACAAGTATATGGTTTATATACCTTTTGGCCCCCCTTTTTTACAGGTAAGGTTGGTCGATACATGTTAGTAGTGCCAGTTTTTATTTAATAAAGGGTGACATTTAGTGACACATTATTTATTTATTTATAACATATATTCAATTTACATTTTAGAATTTCAAATTACATTTATTCTGAATGGTCTAATTAATCACAGTATATAACGGCTATTATCCATGTACGTCTGAGTTTTGTTTGTGACTTTATTATTAATAACTTCTTAGAAGGTCTACTTGTTAGGATTTGTAAAGTTTTTAGTCAATGTCATAAATTAATATGTTAATTGAGGAAACAAGTACAAGATGCTAGATATTATGCCTGTTTATATTATGTTTTTACTAAAAAAACTCTTTTGGATGCATACAACACGCGTTGTCATTTTTAGGCAATGCAAGCTGTAGTGAAACACAAGCATTAGTTTAATATACCTTTAACTGTGGTCACATTAATAACCAATTAATTAAATGATTGATTTAATTAAAGTAATTTAGCACACCTATATAAGGTTCAATGGATTACATCTTTTTTATCTTGAAAAAGCCTGGGAGAGCCCGGGCGAAAGCACTTGATTTACTGCTTGCTGAAGACTTTGTTGTTCTGGTTCGTGTACTGTTTTCGTGTATTAAAGTCACTTTGAATTAACTTTTTTGCTGCCTACGTACCTTCTTGGCTGTGGTAAACTATACCTGGTTGGTATTTTTGTTTTGGAATCAAGTTCTTGCTTTTTGATTCTAGCATTGCTAGTTCTTCACATATACAACAGTTAAATGTACCTTCTGCAGTCACCTAAATTTCATACGGTACCAGTGTATGTAATTATTGTCAGTAATCTAATAGACTACATAAAATGTTATTTATAGTAAATATTGCAAATGTACAAAAACAAGAAAGTTCTAACATAGTACAGTGTGCTATCAATATTAACCTTTTAAAGGAAAGGTTTTCACATCTTTTCAAAATTTTCCTACAGACAGTAGTAAGGGACAATAATGCCATTTAGAGGAACAGACTCAGCATAGCATTCAGACTTTACATAATGACATTTCTGGTTTAACGTCACAATCAGATAAAGCCCAACAACATTTACTAAGGGCACAAACTACAGACATTAATCTGACAAGACAGTTAGAAGAAGCCCAGCAAGGTTTACATTGGACAGGGTTCAGCAGAAATAACAGTTATTTCTCCTGCTGATATATATCAATAGTCTTGTTTATTACAGACTCTGCCTCAGTGGCAAGACAAAATAATTTTGTTTCAATATGTTGGCTTTTAAACAATGGTTGACATACACTGTGTGGTCTATTTCCAATAATGCTTTATTTAATTTTTTTTTTGCATTTACACATGTCAGTTTACGTCAGAAGGGGAAAGGGGAATCATCATCAGTGTTGGCAAACTCCTAAAACATGCTCCAGTATGAGTTATGAACCTTCATTCACAAAATGATTTACAGGAAAAGTTTAGTATTGTCAGAATCAAAGCACATAAAAATATACAGGAAAGGCTACAGTAAACGCTTTGTCAAATGGCAAAGCAAACTAAGCAGCTAAAACAGGTGAGTGTCTAGACTCACGTAACTGTTTTACAGACAGTCTAAATAGCATGACAGAAAAAACAAAATAATGTTTTGGTCAGGCAAAATGTTATGCTAAAGCAATTCTGTCAGACAGTTAATGACGTTCTGTAAAATGCATATGCAGCTTTAAAATCAGTTTCTGCCTGACAGACAGTACAGACTGAGAGATTAAGCCAGAGTGCTAGACAGTTTAAAAAAAAAGTATGCAGTATTGCAGATGCACATAGCAAATGTACACAAACAGCTTGTAGACTACATGGTGGAAGGATGGGGATGGAATACATGGTCTGATGAAAAAGTACGCAGTATTGCAGATGCACATAGGAAATATACAAAAACAGCTTGTAGACTACATGGTGAAAGGATGGGGATGGAATACATGGTCTGATGAAAAAGTACGCAGTATTGCAGATGCACATAGGAAATATACAAAAACAGCTTGTAGACTACATGGTGGAAGGATGGGGATGTAATACATGGTCTGATAACATGAGCAGCTTCTGCTCCACCGGGGTACAGACAGATACACAACAAAGTTCAGAAAAACAGGCGATATGTTTTACTTGTAAGAAAATAGGCCACATTAAACAGAATTGTCCATATTACAAATGATGCTTCTTCAAAACCCAAAAATAGGGAAAAAATCAAGATAAAAAAATACATTAAGGGATAATCAGTCACAAGAACAAACACAGAGGGATACATAAAAAATAAATTATACCCTATAAAATACCAGATCTGGCAGACAATAGGCATTAAAGCAATAAATTACCAAAATACAGGTTATCAGTTGGTAGCAAAGTACAGGGATCTTTTAAAGCAACGGAAGACAATGTTAGTATACAAAACTCAATGTTAATTAAACAAAGGGGACAGTAAAAGACAAAAAAATACTTTACTGGTTTAATAAGCCAGGACAGATTCAGAATAAACACGCAAATAACCTACAGCCATACAGATTTAAAGTAAAATTAATACAGATACAGTGTAAAGTTAAAGTTAATACAAATACAATAAATACAGTTACAGTAGTGCAAATAGTATATGCAAAACTAAACAATGCAATTAAATGTTGCGTATGTAAGTCCACATCTACGTCTGGAAATGGAGTAACATTTAAGGCAGTACCTATGACAAATCCTGTAATGACAAAAGGTTCTATAGTAACAAGAGAGGGTCAACCCCCCACCCTCCACATTAAAAGTACAGTACGTCTCCAAAGGCAGCTTATGCATGCAGCAAACAGAATCAATATTGGTAAAAAACAGTGACTGTAATGTCATAGTTTCAAAAGAATGCATTACATAAAATATAACAGCAAACAGTCTTATAAACAAACTAGTACAGCAAAAACATCATTAGTCAAACTGGAGTAACTGCCATCTGGGTAATAATACACAGCAATACATACAGGCAGTAAAGAACACAGTCATTACAAGTAGCATTTTTCAGCTAATAAAAATCCAAGCAAAAGCAGCACACCATGTTGGTTCATAAAAATCAGTGTAAGTTAGTATCAGTACAGTAACAGTCTGTTAACTGTCTTAAAAAGTTTAAATTTGTTTCTATAATAGCAATCTATGAACAAGACAAGGCAATCTAAAATAGTTGCAAAGAAAAAAATGGGGAGAGATACTCGGATATAATAAATCATGAGAACAGGGACATCATAATCATCGGAAACCTGATTTCAATATATTTTGGACATGCAAAATTTGTTTGCAAAGGCATGTGACAAGTCAAATTGTTGAGTTTTTAGCCACATTTCTTACAGAGGGAAAAATGCCATTACATAGTCCCTGTAGAGGTTACACATACAGGTTTTATGTTTAAAAAATCTTATGAAAACAATCAGCCATAAAAACATTTACAGGTGATAAATAATAGAAAAAGGGATACTCTGTTTTGAAAAGAACTATGGTCATGTAAAAAAGCTTGAGTATAAAATAGAAACAGCATGGGAGTTAACACATAATACTTCTTTTAAGGAAGAAATGGAAGATAAGAAATTCTGTTACACAGAGTATGCAGTTCCAATAAAGAAAATTACTCACACATTACCAGAGGACATGGTAAAAAAATCACCAGAAAAAAGAAGGAGGTTCATGATAAAAAAAAAAAAAAATAGGAAAAGATTTTAAAACAGCTGGACATAGGAAATTGTGTTATTTCAGGAACTGAATTTTTCACTGGTATAGTGCCACTAAGGCAATATGGAAAGTTATGGAAAGTTAAGTCAGATATAACAGAGCAAATGTGTTATAAAACTGTCAAACAAGTAACTTGTTAACAATGAAGAAAAGCTATTAAGTACAGAGGATCACATTTTCCTGTAAATTGTTTTTTTTAAATATTCTTTTCCCAAAGCAATAATGAAATTATGCAATGCAAAAGCAATATGTTTGTTTCTAATACAAGGTTTTGCCTTGTAAAGCAAGGGATAACTTGACAAGATTTTGAAATAAATGCGTGTGTGTAACTGCAAGACTGACAACTTGCTTAAGGAAACATAAAAACAGTTAAAAATAAATAAGTAATAATGGCTATGTGTCTATGGTGGGGTCCTATAATTTCCGCATTAATTGCTCTTATCATCATTATAAGATTTGTGTTAATAAAAGTATTAATTAGTTAACAGCCTTTGGTAATGTAACACTCTTTAAAGAGATAGCATTGAATGCAATGGATTTGTAAAGTCTTCAGATATAGCGAGAACCAAAAAAGGGCATGAAATAACCATGGACTTTCTCATGACACAGACAGAAACCAGAAGAACAAGTCACAAGGACATTAAAAATAACATTGGTTGAAAAGAGTATATAAACTGGACAGTATGTTTCATTCGGGGGTGACATCTTAGACTAAGTATGCCTTAGTCTATTCATCTGTCTGGCTGTGTTATAATAGAATTGAAATAGCTCTGACAGAATTAACTGTTTGGAAATAATTTGGTCTGAGACAAATAAAGTATAACAGATACAGTAGTACGGAGTTTGTCTGGTCTACTTTTGGACATTTTCTTCAGAGGCAAAATAAAAGACCTCTGCTTGACATTTCTTCAGAAAATAACATTTCTTCAGTAGATATATTTCTTCAGTCTTGGTTAAAGCAACACCAAAGAGCATTTGAAGCAAGGGTGCCCGCAGGCAGGTGCAAGGGGGTGCACTTGCACCCCCCTGAATTCGGCTGGCCCGGAGACTTCATTTTCTTTTAATTTAAAAAAAATGTTTTTTTTTTCTTTGCGTCAAGTCGCACAGACGGAACAGGTGCTTGCGACCTGATTTCGTCTTCTCCGTCTGTGCGACTGTTGGCTTACGTCTTTAGCTTCTGCCTCCACCCCACGCGCGGAATTTCAAATCCAGAAGATGTTGGGGTGAGCATACAACTGAGAGGTAAGTGTGTGCGTGTGTGTTTTTAAGTGTTTGAGAGGTGTGTGCAAGTAAGAAATAGTTAGTTCGGGTCGGGGATGTGTGGACAGGGTTGCCAACTTTTCAAATGTCCAAAGTGGGACATTTTTGATACAGAAGTCAGATTTTTCAGGCTGAAACATACCCATGGCCTTTACAAAGGATAAAACTTCACTTTTTTTCTAAATAAAAGCTTATTCTTATAGCATTTTAGTTGCTTATTCTGTTTCTTATAATATCTATGTGTTTCAGATGCAGAATAACTGTTTTATACAACTTTTACATAAAATATAGGAAATAATTTTGCTCTAAAATCTCAGGACATTTGCCATTTTTACACATTCTTTGCAGGACACAACTGTCCAAAGAGGGACTGTCCCTTGCAAAGTGGGACAGGTGGTAACCCTATGCGTGGATGTAAAAATTAGATGGGGGGTTTTGTATGAAGTTGTTTATGGGTTATTCTTGTATGGTGCTGCAAATATACATGCATCATGTGTCATGGTGGCACTATGTTGCTCTACCCAGGATTCAGAAATCATGTTGCCAGCATGAATCACAGTCTACCATATTGTTATATATGACAATCAAGGCAATGGTTACCACTACAAATTCACGCAACAAACCAAATAAGGATGCATGGTCTAAAAAGCTGCCCTGTGCACAGAAACCAAGGCTGGAATCCAAAGCAAAACAAAGATTTTCTTCATATTGGGTTATATCCTTCCAAGGATATTACAGCTACCAAAACATTTCACAGCACCTTATACATACCCAAACTGTCAAGAAGCTCGAGCTGAGCTGACTAAAAGACAAGTCTGGGCATGAAGTCCTTCAGAGTTTTCCTGCCAGTAGAGAAAAGGAGGCTGAGCCCTGAAAGGACAAGGCTAGGAATAACAAAAAATAAATGTCCACACCCTGGCATAAAAAACACACCAAAAAAAAAAAACAAGCGGTAAGAAGAGAAGGGTACATAGCTAAAGATAAAAGTCTAAGAACTAAGAAGTGGGGCACTATGAATATAGTGACTATCCAGCTGAAGTCACATTGCAATGAATTAGTGGATGCATAAAGTTTTGTAACAGTTACTGAAATCATGAGTGGGGAAGCTTCAAAGGGAGATATTTCATAGTTTAGGTTGAGTTATAGATAATGTTTTTCTCCCCCAGAGAAGCAGCTATTTGAGTACTGTCTGTTAATTCTAGATGCATTGCACTTGCGTGGGTTTGGAGTCATTCCATATTCTTTCTTAAAATTGTTGGCTGACCGCTTCCCTCCCTGGGTAACTTCTTGGTTATGGGAGGCTTTGTTTAAATGAAGATTTGGTGATGTCATCTCAGTCTATTAGTTTTGTTGTCTTCGGGTAAGTGGTTTTTCGGTCTTCTCAGGAAGACCTATATACACACACACACACATATATATATATATATATATATATATATATATATATATATACACACATATATATATATATATATATATATATATATATATATATATATATATATATATATATATATATATTTATAAGTCTTTATAGCTACATTCAGGCCAATAAGCCTAACCACACTAGCTGTGGACATGCACTGACATGCTTAAGGGGTCTTTTTTATCTCAGAAATAGAGTTCTTGGTCCTAAATACCACCAGTCTGTGACTGGGTAACTCAACAGACCACTCCTTGAGGCTAGACTTCTGTACAAATATTCTTTTATAAAATGTTTGTTGTTTTGAGATTTGAAAATTTCATCTGTAAATGCAATAAATGTTACACTGATTATTATCTTTGTCTTTTGGTCAAAGTCATGGCTGAAAACTGTCTGGTACTCAGTCAATAATGACTGTTTGTTTGACTGACTGATTATTTAATTTAATTCTTGGCTTTGGTGTACAGAGGAGTGCAGCCTTACTTGCAGCCCCAATGACCTGGATTCAAGTAGCAGATGCTGATGTTGGAACAAGGAACTGGGAGAATGGAAGTGAGTGGCCAAGGCCTTCTTAATTATTTTGGTAGACAGCTGGAGGAAGGTGATTTGGTCCCACAGTGATACTTCCATCTACAGGACTATGAGTAGTAGTGCAGTATATGAAGTATACCTAGACTGCATACAAGGCTTGCAAAGCACCAATTCCTCATTGTAGCTGGTGTGTGTGTGTGTGTGTGTGTGTGTGTGTGTGTGTGTGTGTGTGTGTGTGTGTGTGTAATCACAAATTCACCAACAGGCTAGTATTGCAGACTCCATCTTGGTGGTGTGTTCAACAACCAATAATGCGAAGGTGAAAAGTTACAAAAAAAATTACTAACTCCAGCTTGGTCCTCAGCTATTGTCTCTCAGCAGCAGCAGGTAAGCAGACCAATCAGCATGAGGGATAAAAAAAATAAACAATCAGTTCATTAACCTGCTATTCTACCTTTATCAGTTATGATGCCACAGTATGAACATAAACTGATTGATTTTAATAACTGGCTTAGTTTCTGTTATCATTCCAGGAGGATCCAATATTTATTTATTTATTGCATTTGTTGACCTGGAAAGTCCACTGGGCCTGGAGGAGCCCATTTTCAGTGGAGGCCCGAGGAGAAAAGTTCCATATTATTACATACAATTAACAAAATAAAACATTGTAGATATATGAATAAAACAAATGTAGTACTTTATATAATTAGTTAGAACATTTGTTGATATATAAAAATGTACAAATAGTAGAAAGGATAAGACAATTTGCAGAGATGACATTCCAATAATATCTAGAAAATACATAATCATTGTTTTTTGTTTTTAAGTAACAGTATAAATGGAAACAGAAGTATGAAAGTCAGAGTAGAAGAACAAAATCTCTTAGCAGTATTTTAAATGTGGGAGCTTACAGCATGGCTAAAATGTTATTTTATACCTGTTTCTCTATATACCTAATTATTTAAATGTGGGAACTCAGAGCATGGCTAAAATGTTATTCTACACCTGTTTCATTATATACCTAATTATTTAAATGTGGGCGCTTACAGCACGGCTAAAATGTTATTTTATACCTGTTTCACTATATACCTAATTATTTAAATATGGGAGCTCATAGCATGGTTAACATGTTGTTTTACACCTGTTTCATCATATACCTATTTATTTAAATGCTTTTAGAGACTGAGATACTCAAGTTACAAAAGTCCAAATCCCCAGATGGGAAAAGCCAAACACCCCCCCCAAAAAAAACATAACCAATCCAGTCAGCATAAAGCAATACATATGATTACCATACCATAACACCAACAGGCAAAATAATTAAAGAAACTGCAGTCATAATCGTCTTTCCTTCCCTAAATGTGGAATATTATACTATCTAGTACAGTATGGAGCAGAAGGATAAAATAAGACACATTTACTAACTATTAGGTAGGAAGCTCACACCATAGTTAAACTGTTACAACCGTTGTAAATATTGGCAAACATATTTCTTCTTCTGTTTGTAACTTATTGTGCAAAGTGTAAGACTGCTTTTCCATATGTTTCTGTCTTAAGTATAAAGTTCTTTAATACTACCAGTCTCTCTTTGCTTGCTAGGACAGTCACTTGGTTTCAACATAATATTTTACATTATTTATAAGACAAAAAAGTTACATATCAGTTGTAATATACTTTTACCACACACTCATCTCTTCATATATAAGAGACTTTAGTGTAAGCTGCAAAAGTCCAGGATACCCCTCCCCTCGAATTATTCTTATATTCTTTCTGAGCATCTCTGCATACAAATTCTCAGTGACAAACAACTTCCACCTTTCTCCCCATCTCAGTTATTATGACTTTATTCTACCCACTACTTTGCTAACACTTTGATCTTTGACTCATACACAAGCTTGTGTATACACATGCATACACACTTACACACACTCTGGCGTATGCACACACACGCGCATGCGCACATACACATCAATTACAGCCACTTGCACATGCACACACAGGCATGCCTGCACCCATCAGTTACAGCCACTCGCACATGCACACACAGGCACACCTACACCCATCAATTACAGCCACTTGTATGACTGTACAACTTGGATATTTGCTTGAGATCAAGTGAAAGAATAAATTCATAAATAATAACCCAGAAATGTATCTCATCTTGTTGTTGTCAGAACCATATAGTTCAACAACCCTCTGCCCTCTCAACTTTTTAGTTCAAGAATCAGAAACAAGGAACAAAATCAGGAACAGTCTTTAAATATTTCTCTTGAATGCTTTGTAAGATGATTGAATAACAGTCGTTGCATCATGAAACGTTTGCTATTATTTAGTGACCACAATCTGCATCAATTAGCCAGAAAGCCACACATTTTACAAGAATAGAACAAAATAATTTTCACTTTCTATGCTCAATAATTCTAGTCAAAGCCAAAAAACAAAAAGGGGGAGGTGTGCAAAGACCCAAAAAGGACATATTTTAAATAATGTTTTATCTGTGTGTTAACCAGGCAACCCACTGAAAATATTGACCCTTTCAGGGGAAAACCAGGAGTATTGTCTGAATGAGGCAAATTTAGTTGGGAGGATTCAAACAGTGCCTTAACTATAGGAAGCAGTCCATTAATACCTCAGCTAAATGCCAGAGCTAATGTACTTATATGGTTAACAGAAGAGCAACAGGTATTTATGGACATGTATTTTCTGAACAATTTCCCAAAATGATCTACCCCCCCTATAAAAAAATATAAAGAAAGAAAGAAGGCAACAGAACTCTGTCAGTTAGTGTTGAGGATTAAGATACCAAGCTCTTAATGAGCAGGTATGAGGTTTGATTCTGCCTTAATATTTGCCTACTGGGTGACTCTTAGCAAGTCACTTAACCAGACAGCCCTGACTGAGGGGGGCATTACTTACATACAACAAACAGACCACACTGTGATTCTGAAGTTTCATTTAAAACTGTTATGCCATAACTTCAAACTCCTCCTGCGATTCTGAAGTTTCAGACTTACTGCTGTTTCCGTACATAACATAAGCTGCTGCTGCAGCCACCATACAGAAACATTTTCATTAAAACTGCTGTCTCATTCCATTTGCACATACAGAAACATCTTCTTTAAAGTTGCTGCCTCATTCCATTTGTACATATAGAAACATATTCAGCCAATTATTAATTCTGGTGACTTGGGCACTCAGGCAGACACAGAGATTCACAAGGGGAGTTAGTGCCCCTGTATGCCTTCCCTAGCACCACAACTGGTGCAGATGGCTTTTGACTTAGGCCCCCCCTTCATATGTAATAATTGAACAAACAGGTTGATTACATACCTGTATAATTCCTAGTATTAACTGCTTCAACGTATCAGTATCAACATATTTCAGAATGCATTTTTTGCATTTCTCTTTCCCCACCCTCGATGACTAGCCTTTATGGCAGAGTAACACATTTTGGAAAAACAGTTCTCATATTTTGTTTTCTCTACCTGTCCTCATTATATTATTCTGCAGCACTACATATTTATTTATTTATTTATGTATTTATTCATTCATGCAGTCAGTCAGTCAATCAATCATTCATTTATTCATTTGCTTTATTAACTGGGTAAGTGGACTGGTCAGCCGACTCTTTTCATAGCCTAGTCCATTAAGGCAAACTTAGAAGAAGAAGAAGCTATGAAACATATATATTACAATCAGTCATGCAAACATGAAGATGTTGACAAAGCTGATTTAAGTGTACAGTGATTTGGAAGAGACACCAAGATTTCTACAAATGTAGTATAGTGCAGCAAGCTCATAGACAGAAAAACATATGAAATGGTAAAGCAAGCTTACAGTTTGCACAATTATTTACAAACAGAAGAAGAAGATATATGTTTGTCAATATTTACAAAGTTTTATCAAGAGTAGAATATTTCAGTACAGCGGAAAATAGGTGCATCTGTTTATGCATGATGGAAAGTGAGGAATGGGGTAAGAACACTTAGCTGTAAACCAGGAACGAGGATGTTCCTTTCTTTACTGATTTTTTTTTTTTTTTGGTGATGTGGTTAAATCATTTAATTAATTTATTCAAGAGTTTCCTGTTTGACAATTGCAGGCAAATGATTACAAGTGGCAGGCCCTAGTTTGGTGAGGGTTCTTTTTCCTGCAGTGGTTTTAAATGTAGGTCTAGAAAGAGTCAATTTATATTCTGTATGCATTAGGAGTTTGGAAGTGTTCTTCCAAATAAACGCATGTGGGTTTGTGATTTCTATGTAACAGGCAGTGGAATGCTACAAGAAGAGACAGAGGACACAGGTTCGCTACACTGATAGAAATTACATGGTGCATCTCTGCATGGACGTATGGGGCAACTATATGAATACAATATTAGTGAGGTTAAGGAATTACCAGGATTTCATGTCCGGGTGTGGCTTACAGAACCTGTATAATAGGGAGAAGACATTTATGTTACATTTGCAGCATATATAACATATGTGAGTAAGAACAAAATAAGACACACCTGAAATTTCCTAGTGATAATCTACTGATAGAAGTGGGAGCTGAAATGCAACTGTTGCAGGGAAACAAAGACAACCAGACAGTATTACTAAGCACATACTCACCAGTAGGTAATATATACACATACTGGTTTAACTAGGCTGATGTGGAGGTAGCAGTTGTCCTATGCAGGTGTCGAAGGACATAGTATTAATGGAGGGCACCAATAGGAGTTTCAAGACTGACATGTATGAAACAGAAGAAATGTCATACCAGTTACATCCTCCCTGTGTGGTTAGTTCCTCATTGGTTGTAATGCAGATCCTGAAGTAGGAAAACAAACAAAGCACAAATGTGGGTATGCAACACAAACATGAATGGACATAGCTGCACATAGAGAGGCATAATGACATGTTGACCACACTAAAAAGATGTAGAGACACTCATGTTACAAACAGTCCACATGTCCAGATGTACCTGTGTATAGAAAACAACAATGTGAATTTCATACATCACAAGTGCGATGCACAGTGTTGCAGCCTATAAACATGGTGGAAAACCATACCAGGTCTGTCTGTAGATGCATCTGCATGGCACATATGTAATGATGATATATCTGTAGGTAACAAGGGCATGGAAACTTCAACATGTCAGTATATACTACTGACATGACAGTTGGCAGAGGTGATAACAGCTATTGGTCACACCTGACATGTGTTGCTGCTGTGCAGGCATGGATGGACCTGTGGAAATGAATAAGCACAATCTTGCACATGTTGCTGGAAGTGTCGTGTATGAACTACATTTGTACGATAACATGCCATTGCACTTCTGTTCGTTATCGTTCGCATGAGTGCTCCCATGTTCACAGTGTAGTTCTGCTGTTGGTACACAAAAATTAGACAACACGAATCTGCGTGAAGCAATGATATGTAACAAGGAAGTGTATATGCAGCAATGTTCAGAAAAGTGTGACAGGCATGCATTTCCTGGAACACCTGCTTTTATACCTTTACTGTGTATATGGCGATCACAACTGGTGGTATGCAGGGACACCAGGAAAACTGTTATCTTGTCCTGGGGAGTTAGTGGCTGCACGAAGGATCTTGTCAGAGCAGTGTCACCAACAGCTTCCTGGAATCAATTGAGACCTCCCACAGCATTTATCATGTTTGTCGGGTCCGTCAGTGCTTCATTCCTCTATACAATATTTCCCATACATCAAAGGAGACTGTGTTTATGCTGCCTCAGAGCATCAATGATTATGTCATTTTCTCAGGGAGAGAAATTGTCACCTGTAGTTCAGTTTATTATCTGGAAGACAGGGTTATGCATATGATGTATTTTATATGAGGGTCAACAAGTGATGGAGGAAGAAGAGGTTTCCCTCCTTTCAGAAGAAATGGGAAGTGATAATTCTGCCTAAGTAAAATTTGCAAAGTCACAAAATAAAATGGCACTGAGAATGTAGGAATTTGCTAAAGATTTCGAAGTGTTGCATATAACATTATTTACACTTTATATCTCTTAAGGATTATCATGACACTGGAAGTTACTTTTGGTCTTCCCTTGTTTGGGAATTTTACGGGTCCAGTTTATTGGATCAGGGTATGTATCAATGGGAAATATGCCAGTCAGTGCAGCTGAGGTATTCGTATTACTTATGATAGTTTAGTAGAAAACTTTATTTTAGTTGACAGCTGTCATAGTTCTTCCATTTATTGGTGAATGTTAGCATTGTATTTGAAATGTTTGCTATTACTGTTATTGTATTTAACAGAAGTGATTGAATGTTTGGTGCATGGACGTGCAAGACAACGCTTAAAGGAAATTCCACATTTGCTATCTGTATAGTAGCGAATCTGTTTATATTTTTTATTCAGGGTTGAACATTTCAGACACATCCAGTTTTCTCTAGATTCAATAATTTGCCATGATTGTGCAAGTTTCTTACTTCACAGTATTTTAAATGAGAAGTTGGTTTGCATT
Organism: Protopterus annectens; assembly: GCF_019279795.1. NCBI lineage: Eukaryota > Metazoa > Chordata > Ceratodontiformes > Protopteridae > Protopterus > Protopterus annectens. The sequence goes on from NC_056726.1 coordinate 1,834,601,835, forward strand.
TACTGAGCACCTGTGGCTGTTTTGGGTGAATCAGTTTTAATGTTGTAGTTAAGAGATTCGTTCAGCATAATCCAGGGGCCACCTGCACATGTTTCAGTAACCCACCAGTAGCATTAAATAACCTGAGTTTGCTCTTTGGCATTAATGTACACATTCCCTATTCACAGGTCATTGCTGAAAACCATACTTGCCTCCCACTCCCACCCGTTTTGCACTAACCAACCCCACCACACTAATACACCATCCTAACCTAATCTCTACCCAGCATTAACACCCCTGTCAGTAATCTCTCTCTCTCTCTCTCTCTCATTGTACATATCTACAGATGATCTGGTCAACTTTCCTGATTTATTGAGGCTTGTCTTTGTATGTATTATGTTTTCTTTTTCTGTTATAAGACATTGCAGCTTGTACTGTTGTGCCAGAAGCTCTACTTTGACTTCTGTGCTCATGTAAAATGTGATGTGTAACTCCCCAGCTTTGGCTGAAATGGATCCTCTCTGGATCAGACTATATAAAATTTCTCATTCTTGGGACGTCTTTGTCATGTTTCATTCCATTTTCCACATAAGCTGTCAACCAAAAGATTCCATTTCTATTGAAGACCTTGCGTAGAGGTGTCCACCAGAAAAATACAGGCTTGTGTAATACTGGCTGTTGATGTTGTGACGTCCCCCTCTGGACCAGTAATCAAAGAGCCTGAATCCTCCCCACTGACACCGGTAAGGGCCATTCACTTGGAACAAAAACAGATATGCACTGTATGTAAGAAGTAAGTAGGTAACGGTGTGTGTGTGTAAGTAGTAGGTAGGGGTGTGTGTGTGTGTGTGTGTGTGTGTGTGTGTGTGTGTGTGTGTGTGTGTGTGTGTGTGTGTGTGTGTGTGTGTGTGTGTGTGTAAGCATACCTCTCAACTGTCCTTGATTTTAACTCAAATTTTAGCTCTGTCCCTCTGAAATGAATCCCTCTTAACACTAGGGCCTTTTGGCGGAAAGGTGCTACATTATACTTAATAAATAATGACAATGATTAAGAGGTACTGATTTTTGTTCCTGTAGGACATGTATATTAATTCACATACTCTTATTCTGTTAATGTCTCAAGTTAATAGATGTAATAGTTTAAGTGTCCCTGATTTGTTCTACATTTGTCCCTGATTCTGTTGAAATTTGTCTCGGAGTGGCTGAGAGGTATGTGTGTAAGTAGTCGGTGTGTGTATAAGAGAGGTAGCACACCCCTCAGCTGCCCAGGTTTTTACAGAATGTCCAGATTTTTGCCCCATATTCCTCCTAAAAAGGTTTGAAGTTGCTAAATAATGACAGACATTTGGGTTTTAGGCATCATATCCTTTAGAAAAGTGCATACTAACACAAATCCTGTTAGTCTAGCAATTTTCTAAGTTCATGAGAAAAATATTTGTAATCTGTCCCTATTTATGTTAAGCTTTGGCCATATTTCTTGCACTAAGAGGTTGTGGTGAGTGTGTAATGTCCCAGTTAGAGTTAGCAGGTGGAATTTATTTTCAAGTGCATTTTTAAGGAATTATGAGCTTCAAGGGAAGAGAAATTTACTGCTGCTCATGCTAAGTCTGCTTAAAATGTACAACTGTTTAGTTCAGCAAATTGTATCACTATTGTCATATAGAATTTTAAAGCAGTGTTAGTAGCACAGCAGGTAGCATACTTGCATCTTGATGTAGAAGGCTATAGGTTCTACTTCCACAGCATGTAGATTTGTATTTTAAGGAGATGGGGTGCTGCAGTCCTGAGTATGTCCTCCTTTGGAGGAAATGCCTAGCAACTATGAACCTGTTTTTCAGCTTGCCACCCGTTCCCTATTGCAATATACTAGCTTACCACTTTTGTTTAATGTAGCATGGGCAATTTATTCTTTAGGGGCAGTAGGCACTGAATTGTAGATATATGATTGCATAAGATATTTACATAAGCATAATGGTTTAGACATACAATTAAAAGTATAGTATGTAGTAACATATGATTGTTCATGCAGTATGTTTAGTAGAGATAATGTTGAAGATGTACTAAAAATAAGACAAGAAAGGACAAACTAAAAAACACTAGCCAGATTGTCAAAGCAGGAGGATATAGACAAGTTCATGTGAGATTCATTGACATTTTAAGGGAAACTGTGAAGACTGTGCATAAAACACATATTTCTATCCAGAATTCATACCTCAGTCTCAACCTCTTAGAGCAAAAAATCTCGACAAAGATTAAAATTATGGGGGACAAGTAGGGAAAGATTTTAAATATTGCTCTTACAAACTTAGAAAGTTGATAGAATAATAGGTTTTGCATTAGCATGAAATTTCTGAAGGATGTGCAATCTTCAACTCAAATGTTTATCATTATTTAATGACTTCAATCCTCAGCTATTTGCCATAAAAGTACAGATTTTAGGAAGAACACAAAAAATATGAGGCAAAAATCTGGACATTCTCCGAAAATCTGTTCAATTGAGAGGTATAATGGTGCTTACTGCAGTATTAAGTTTTCTTTGCATAAACATGTACAAAAGCAAAAATCAACTAGTTTTATGTATTTATTTTTTGTTGTTGTCCAGGTTAGCATGATGCACATGTCAATCATTGGTGCAGCTGAAACACATCAGAAAATGTTTTTTTTTTATATCCCATATCTGACACTTTTTTTTTGTTTGTTTTTGTTCAGTAACATCATTGATAGAAGATCTGCAAGATATTGACTACACAGGTAGTAGTAGCCCATTGGATTCTTTAGGTTGTCTTGTAACTTCAAAGCCAATGCATCAGACAAGAAGCGATCATTCAGATATAGTAGCAATATGATATAATTCATTACTGACGGCAATTCATTTTCAGAATTCTTCACATTGTAGGTTTTGCATCATTTTAAGATGGAGATAAAATAAGTTGAACTGAGCAGTGTTAATGGTGGAAAAATGAGACGTCAGTGAAGAAACTAAGGAGTCAAGATAGGGAATAGAAATACTTGTTCTGTAATAACTCTCAAAATCAATGCTTACTGTGTTTGCTCGGTGTGTCGATTGCAAATCCTTGACAACACTAACTCAATACTAAATTTATCTGCTAGTGAACTTGCCTTACTGAGAATGTCATTCCTAAAGTGTTCTTCAGCAAGGTTGCGGTGCTCCTTGAATATTTCAATGAGTCTGTTGATGTGTTGTTGAGCCTCTGCTATATCAAGTTGAACAGACTGAAACATCTGGGCAACAGGCTCAAGAACTGATGAGTAATTTGCAATGATGAAGAGAAAAATAAGAAACGTGCACGAAGAGCAAGCGCTGAGTAACGTATGTGCATTTTGTCTGGTTTCACCAGCAGTGCTCTTCTGAAGATCAGCCAGGCAGTCAAATATTTTCTCAAAGTTCTGACTAAACACACGAATGGATTTATATTTCTCGGTCCATCGTGTCTCACACAGAAGAGGTATATTTGGTGCCAATGCTCGTCGTTTTGGACTGTCATGGAAAAAATAATCTTGATAACATCAGCAGCACTATGCATTTCAGGAACATCATTCAGATCACTGACTACAAGGTTTAGTCTGTGAGATGCGCAGTGGATTAAGGCTGTTTTTGGATACTTTTCACAAGTCTTTGCCTGACCACCATTCTGGATGCTTGCCATTATGGAGCAGCCGTCATAGCCTGTGTGAGTAATTTTTCCAGGTCTAGACCGCACTTTATGCATTCACTGACAATGACATTTGATACAGACTGTGCATCTCTCACAACAATGGGAACAAAAACCGCAAACTCTTCTCGAATACAATCATCATCAACAAACCAAATGCCCAATGACAACTACTCAATGTCTGAGATATCTGCAGTTTCATCTGCCAATACACTAAATCCAACTGCCCTGTTTGCTGCACAAACAATCTCCTTTTGAAGTACGTGTTCGTATTCTGCCAACAGCTCATTTTGCACCCTATTGGATGTGTACCAAGCATTTCCTGCAGCTGTTTCACTGTGCTGTTTCAGTATTGTGTCACCAGCTTCAATACGAAAATCTAACAAGTAACACAAATTTCCACCAGAGCCTTCTTTTCCACAGAGAGGAATGTCATGGTTTGCACAGTAAATAATGGTAGATACAATTGGTTACAATTTATTTTGGTTCTCTGCAATTTGTTTTGCTACTGCTGCATCTAGCTGTGGAATAATAGCTGTTTCTGGCTTCTGTCGTGTTCGTGTGTGAGAAAAATTGGAAGCATCTTCAGTAGAACATTTGTGCCATGATGATTGCATGTGATTTCTTGCAAGACTCATTGAAGGCATTATATTTTGTGCACACACTAGTGATGTAGCTGCCTTGCAACCCACAGTGAAGTGACTGAGGAAATAATACACAAGTTAAGCAGAGTGGGCCTTTCAAGAGAGGAGAAAATGCAAGCCACAGTGAGTACTGAGACAACCAACTATATCTGAATATAGTTGGTTAATAAATAATGACATGCATTTCAGTTTCAGACTTCATATCATTCAGAAAATTTAATTCTAACACAAATCCTTTTATTCTAGCAACTTTCTAATGTGTCCCTAGTTTTGGGCCTTTATCCCCAACATTATAACAGGCTTTGTCCAGATTTCTTGTGTTAACAGATTGAGAGGTATGGTGTGTATGTGTGTCTGTATGTATGTATAAGAAGGAGGAAGCATACCCCTTAGCTGTCCAGGTTTTTGGAGAATGTCAAGATTTTGCCCCATATTCCTCCTAAAAAGCATTGAAGTTGCTAAGTAATGACAGACATTTGAGTTTTAGATGTGATATCCTTTAGAAAAATGCATACTAACATAAATCCTGTTATTCTAGCAATGTTCTAAGTTCATGAGAGCAATATTTATAATCTGCTCCTATTTACTTTAGGCTTTGTCCAGATTTCTTGCACTTAGAGGTTGAGGTGTGTGTTAGAGTGAGTGAAATGCCCTAGAGTTAGCAGGTGAAATTTATTTTCAAGTGCATTTTCAAGGAATTGTGAGCTTCAAATGAAGAGAGTTTTACTGCTGCTCATGCTAAGCCTGGTTAAAATGTGCAATTGTTTTGTTTAGCAAATAGTATCACTATTGTGGTATAGAATTTTTAAAGCAGCACAGCAGGTAGCATACTTGCATCTTGATACAGAGGGCTGTAGGTTCTACTCCCACAACACGTAGATTTGTATTTTAAGGGGGTGTATGTCCTCCTTTGGATGAGATGCCTAATAACTATGTACTTGTTTTTCAGCTTGTCACCCATTCCCTATTGCAATAAACCAGCTTACCATTTTTTTAATATAATGTAGGCAATGTATTTTTCAAGGGCAGCAGGCAGTGAATTTGTAGATGCAACACTGAAATATAAAGTTGTTTTCTAGCAACAACCTCTTCACTGGTTTCAGATCTCTTTAATGTGGAATTATTCAGATGAGTTTTACTTCTGCAAAGATTCTGCATATTGATTGATATTGGTGGATTGTATGACAGAAGTTTGAGTAGAGTGGCCCTTTATGGTTGAAATGTTCTGAATTGGACAGGTTGTCATTATTGGTTCATATGATTTGTTTCATTGCTTAAAGGAAAAATGTTCAGAACTATAAATTTAAAACACACTCTAACAAGTGGTGCTGTATTATACAAGGAATATAATTCAATTATTATATAGTATAATTAATACAGTCAGGAAGGTGAATCAAATAACTTTTGCATGGTTCTAAAAATGTGTGCAAGGAGCCTATGATTTGAAAACAGCTCAAAGATAAACTTACCCTGCCACTGGCTAGATGCATTTTCTTTGAATGCGGGTTTCAATGTTGTTTCGGTGAATGTGGGTTTCAAAGGTAGAGAAGTTTTAATGCTAAGTCTCTTTTCATTGTAAGACTATTGCTTTGTTTAGGTTTAGTAAATGTCTATCAGTGTTTGTGCTATAAAATTTGGAATAAAAGTTGTAAATGAAATCCAAATATCTGTAATCATTGTAGAAGTAAAGCATAAAACAGTATGCACACTGAGAGATTTGAACAGTTTCTATGACAAATGGGGAAAAATAGCCAAGTATTGGGACACTGGAATGGCTGTGTTGGCAGGGGTGGGGCAGAGGGGGCGGGGGCAGCAGAGGGGGTGGGGCTGTGTGGGCAGGGCTTGGGTTTGCACCCCCCTGCAAAAAATCCTGCGGGCTTCCTTGATTTGAAGTCCTGAAACAGAGAATCACTTGCCCACCAACACTGAGATACTATGATGTTTACAAGCCAGTAACACTTTCCTGTGATGCCTCAAAATTTGGTTTAGGTGCAGTCATTCTACAAGAGGATCAACCTGTTGCCTATGCATTGAGAACTCTTGCCCAAACTGAAATGCAGTATGCTCAGATCAAGAAAGCGCTTTTGGCAATTGTGTTTGCATGTTCGAGGTTCCAAGATTATGTTTATGGTAGACCTCTCCAGATCGAAACAGACCACCGTCCTTTAGTCACTATCTTGAGAAAGCCAATGCATTCAGCTACAGCCAGACTGCAATGTATGATGCTGAAATTGAAAAAGTACAATTTCAATCTTGTCTACAAGAAAGGCAAACTTCTTTATCTTGCTGATACCTTATCCAGATCACCCAGAAATACCATAAAATGTCATGAGAATGAGAACCTTGATTTTGAAGTCATGGAAGTGAGAAATTTTTCTTCCACATGTCTTGATGAGTTGAGAGACTACACAGCCACAGATCCAGTTTTACAAAGGTGCAATCACTTTATCAATCAAGGATGGCCATCAAAGCAATCTAGTTTACCTCAAGAATTGCATCCTTAATCAACCCATTACTGGAAAGGGATACTTATCATCTATTTATAAAACAAACAAAAAAATAAAAATGCATAATAATGACAAAATATGGAATTATTATAGATCAGTTAATGGAAATGTGCCAAATGACAGAGATAAAAAACTAATTCTTCTCTCTCCAAAGCAGACATCACTTTCATTACATTGGAGACTTTTTACATGGCAATTCATACACAGATCTTATGTAACCCCTCATAAAATGGAACTTACGTTAAAGAAAAATATTGGCTGCTGGAGATGTGATTTATCAATAAAAGCAGAGTGGCAACATATGTTCTACGAATGCCATTTGATTAAACCATATTGGGATAAAATAAATTATTTTCTGCAAATGGTATTCAATGATAAATTCCAGATTTCCAAATCCATTATTTTGTTTAATGCACCTGTACCCGACTGTGTGCCAAGAACAAAATATGTAATCTTATGGACTCTCCTAGCTATTGCAAGGAAGAACATTACATCAAACTGGAAATCCAAAGCTTCTCCAACTTTTAAGCAATTCATGAATATGGTGTCAGCAGTATCGCAATTGGAAATGAACACTATTAAAGGAAGAACTGAAAGAACTACATCATTATACGTAGCATGGCAAAAAGTAACTGAAATACTGGAGAATAATGACTGCAGCAGATTATAATCGGGAAACAATCGTATAGAAAGTAAATTATGTCAACAATAGACACCCTTGTAAATACTTTATTTTGGTTTTAATGTTTAATATCTGTTTAGAGGTTTTAGCCTACCTTTTTAAATAATTTGTAAATACTTCATTGTCATAAATAACCTGCATTCATGTTTTCTTGTTTTTGGAAATGAATAAAAATATTTACAAAAAAAAAAAAAAAGAATTGCATCCTTATTTTCCATATAGAGGTGAGATTTTGGCTGACAAAGGTATCATTATGAAAGGTCCAAAAGTAATTGTTCCAAAGTCCTTGCAATCTGAGTATATTACTATCAAGCATCATGGTCACCCAGGTACTGACTCTACCAAAAGAAGGGTGAGAGGACTAGTATTTTGGCCTTCTATGTCCCAAGACATTGAGAGACCACTTTCATCTTGTTTTGTATGTAATAGTACAACACCACATCAACAGAAAGAACCACTTCAGCTTAACCAGAATCCTAGGCTACCATGTACAAGCCCACACAAAGTTATTTCTGACAATGGCACTCAGTTTACAAGCCAACAAATCAAAAGATTTGCTGAAGAATGGGACTTTACTCATGTCAAAAGTAGTCCCGAGTACCCGCAGTCAAACGTGCAGCTCAAAAGGAAAAACAGTTACTAGAGAAGTCAAAATTAGATAATACTGATGTTTTCCTGAATCTCCTGAATCTCAGGAATGTTCCTTCTGTTCCTTGGTTCACCTGCTCAGAGACTTCTGTCGAGACAAACCAGAACCACATTGCCAATCAGTAGTCAATTGTTGGTTCTATGTTTCAAGAACAACAGATCAGTGAAAGCCAATCTGTTGAAGAAATGCCTAACCCAGAAGTCCTACTATGATAAGACCAGCAGAGTGCTCAATCCATTACGAGAGGGAGAAGTGGTAAGGATGTAAACATCCAAAGGTTATGACTGGATTGGTGCTGTGAAGTATAAATGTCCAGAGCCGTGATCGTACATTGTGGAATCAGAAGGAGCAGTCCTTTGGTGGAACCGGAAGCATTTCAGACCGGCATCTGAGCCTATACCACAGCACATAGCCTGTGAGAAAGATTCTTTATGTCAGAGTAAATTGTCTGGTGTTCCAATTCCAGAGGAAGTTCCAGTGGACATTTCCTTTCCTGTGACAAATCCAGAAGTTTCTGATATGAGTTGTGCACAGACTGCCACTATTGCTACATTTGGTCCAGATTGTTATGTTGCGAGATATGATTGCATCTCTAAAACCTGGGACAGATATGAAGCAACTTGGACATGAGCAATGTGTTTTGTTCTAATGTATATAGTAATGCATGTCTATCCCTAACATTGTTTTGTATAAAGGGCAATCTTTTTAAGATGGAGGATATAGATCAATATGTGTGTATGTACCTTTAAGAAGCTATCCAAGGGCTTGCACAAGTCTATAAATACTAAGCACGTGCAAGCTAGACTGCCATTTTGTAGCAAGCATTTGAGATGTAAGCATGTATGTATGTAAGGTCTGTCTGTTAACTACTTCATTCATATTTAAAGATACTACTATCCATCCTGATGTGTTTCTATGTATTAGGGCATCTAAATGAAAACCCCAGCCTTCTTGTTATATGTGTTAGAGACGAACGAGCAACAGTAGCCCTTCCTATTGTTGTATCACTTACCCTGTGGACCAGAAACAGCCCTAACTGCAATGTGGGTGCAATCTACTGCACTGAGTAACTCAGGGAAATGTGCCACCCCATAAAAGGCATGCACAGTCCTGCCCTGCTCCTGAAGTGTCACTGGGAACTAGATGTACTGATCCCCCTGTACCAAGAGTACATCCAATAATTACTGCAGTATCTCTGAGGCAGAAGCCTGTGAGCTACGCAACATATTCTCAGTCTGTCTCTGGAAATTCTCCATGGCAAGTATAGTGAGGGCTATATATACCATAATATCAACAGGGATAGAAGTCCATAAATTCCCCCAGTACCCCTGTGGGGTCATACATACTCACTAAGAAATTTATAACATCCCTGTCCATTCTAAACCTATCAAGTATCTCCTGGTTATCAAAATTATAGTAAGTTATCCTCTGGCTATATCTCTTCTTCTTTGCCAGAGACCACATCTGGGCCCAACCATTTTTGGCTCAGCCAAGACAAGCAGCGTAACAGGAAATAGTAAAGCTAGCAGCAAGTGACTACATTTTCACTGACTGGAAAGTAGATAGGATAGACAAGACTCCCCCTTTTATAATGTATTTGTGGATGGAGAAGAAACCAGGACAATTTCACTATGGATCAAAAATAGGCGAGATGGCTCATTCATTAGCATACACTGTTTTACATCATTTGTCCTTTGCATCCCATTCTGACTTCATTTGCTTTGGTTTATTTGTGGCCATTGTGCTTTAGTGTAAGTAGCCTCCATGAATCATAACCTTGCTGTGCTCATTCATGGACAGCGCAGATAGATTTTTAATGTGTTTGTGTAATAATTATAATAAAACATAAAACAAAATTCATCTCTGTCCACATTCAAGCAAAACTTATATTTATGGATGGGAAACAGAATATTTACCCCGAACTGCACCCTGTACTACTAATGGATGGAGGCAGCTCTTAAATGCTTTTTGAGAACATGCACGGGTCCCCTCAATTTATCTATAGTATGATCCCAGTTATTTTCATTAGGGGTAATATATGATTATCGACCATGGGATGGGTAAGGCCAATCTCTAACCAATTGGGATAGTTTAATTAAAGTACAACAAAGGAGGCTGGTTAGGCTTAACATGACCTACAAGGGCAGCTGGCCTAGTACTTGTCTACGAACCTATGAACCTGTGACTATTAATACCACCCAATGTCTTGGCAGTCTGAAATTATGACCACTGCTCCTAGAACATACCAGGGATTAAAAGAAAACAATGGTAATGTTCTTATCACTCAACGGTTTACAGCAACAATTCTGGATAATGGGGGCAAAGATCCAAAATCAGGGACAGATTTTAAGTATTGCTTTATAAACTTAGAAAGTTGCTAGAACCACATGTTTTGCATTAGTTTTCTTTTTCTGAAGCAAACTCAAATGTTTGTCATTATTTATTGATTTCACACCTCAATTACTTGCCAGAAAACCACAAATTTAATGAGGAACAGATCAAAAATATGACAAATTTAAAATCTGTGTGGAGCAGAGAAATGTGAAGATCAAGAAAAATTACAAACAGAAATGTTTATGTAAAAATTAAGTGTGCTGAGATTAGAGGTAGATTAGGCTCAATTACTAACAGTTGGAATAGGAGGGGATAAGATAAAAATGGTGATGTTTAGCCTATCTACAGGAAAGTCTTCAGAAGTGGAGGTTTGGAGGCTAGGAGTGAAGAGGGTGGTGGAGGTCTGGAAGGTTTTGCTTAATAGTATTTTGAGAGGAAGAGAAGCACCAACACCCTGGTGGAAAGCTGTGGTGGCTATGATACCTAAAGATGGTGAGGGCCCATCAGATCCAGCTTCATATAGGCTCATTTCAATTCTAAACCATGATTATAGAGTGTTTGTGTCTATAATGGCTAAAAGAATGGCAAAGATAATGTCAAAGTTAATAGATATGGATCATTGTGGTTTTGTGGAGGGGAGACAGGCATTTGACAGCATTGATAGAGTGGTAATGATCCAGAGGGAACAGAATGTAAGAAAATACCACTGTTCTTGGTGGCCCGTGATGCAGAGAAAACATTTGTCAGAGCAGGGTCGGATTTTATGAGTAGGGCAATGGAAGAATTTGCATTTCATGACAAAATAACAAGTAAAGCTAAAAATCATATGGTTTCCTGTAAGGGCCATGGGTGCCGGTCATGTCCCAGATTAGAAGTATCACTGCAGAACCCTTTTCTTTTGTGCAATTCTAGTTACTGGTGCCATGTTAGCTTCTGTGGTGAAGCAAATGTATTCTTCTTGTCCGGCTGATTGGGTGCAAAATTAGTTGCTGCATAATCTTCTAGCAGGTTAGGTTTGGTCAAAGAAAGAAAGAAGCCTGGAAACAATTCATTCTTTATCAGTCCTTTATACAGTGCAGTTAGGCAGATGAGTGCTTTCTTCATCATGTGGTAACCATTTTTGCTATGTCTGCTAGTTCTCTACCAGGTACACCTCCTCCTGCTTCCCTTTATCCTGAAGTTATAGGTCTTGTGGCTTCATAATTGGAGCTCTGAATCTCCAAACATTAATTTACTGTGTCTGGTGGATACCACAGGTCATTGTCATTTTAGCTGGATTATGCAAAATATGTTAGGTGTTTTTTCAGATGCAGATGATTTGGTCTCAGATATCCACTCTGGCTAGCATTTGGGTTGTCAGGGCACCTTTCCTGCTGGAGTTCTTTTATTAAGCTTCAGACTAATCCTCTCTGGGGATGGTTTGAGCTGCAGTTCAGTTCAACCCATCAGTCATTCATAGTTGAAATTGATACTTCTTCATGGTCAGTGCCTTCATCCTCAACAATCCCATTGTTGACAGAGTTGTCATCATTGAGGGCTTTGACCTTAACTGCTAAAGGGTAAATTCGAGTTTTGGCATTGAGGATTGATGGTTGAGAATTGGCCTTAATCCCCTTGGTCTCAGTGCTGAGCATTCTGTCTTTGAACTTGACCTTTCAGCACAGGACTTCAGGGCTATTGACCTCAACAGACATGAGCTCCCTTCTCAGTTTTGGTTGTCTTTGTGGTCCTATTGGCCTTGACTGTGGGGCTGAGGTTTTTGATCTCAGGATTATTCCCAGGGTTGATTGATCTTGGCTTCTTGAGCTTGATTGCCTTAGTCTTAGTTTCAGTGCTGTGGCAGATCCCAATGGCCACTATACAGACCTCTCTACATGAACCCATCCCCAAGGGAATGCAGGCCATGGCTTACTTGAAGCCATGATCTGCCACATCTGCCTTTCCTTCTCCCTTTCAAGGTCAGAAGAAATGGGTGACCTTTCTTGGGTGTCAGTTTGCATGTAGCCTTTGTCTTCTCTGTATTCTCCTTATTCAAGGATTGCAAAAAACTCAAAGTGTAAAATGAAGATTATTGAATCTCCAGTGGAATCCTCCTCCCAAGACATGGAAAACAATTTGGTGATTATTCCTCCATGCCCTCTGCCGATTCCATATTTGGTGAAATTTTACAGTCCATTAGGTTTAAGGCTAAATGGCCCAAAGACACCCACTCAGAAACTGAATGCATCCTGATGGTTGCCTTTTGCTCTCCCTGATCTATCTCATGGATGTTTCTCCTGTTAATGAGCTACTTAAAATGGTTGTAGACAGCGCATTTAAAAATCGAGACATGGTAGTTCCTATTTCTTAGCATCCTGATAAGATTTTCCTTCTGCCCAATTATTGTCATAGCTGGTCACAGAATCTACTGTTGGAGTTTTTTTATGGCTTCAGCTGCACTTAAAAACCTGTCGAGCCGGTCCACAATTTCCACCCCTAACAAGGAGTCATGGACCTTGAATAGATTTAGGAAGTGGTGTTCTTGTCCTCAACCTTTACCTTGATGGCATTGATCTACCTTATGTACATGGAATGGTTCCCGAGGGATTTGTTTGACTAGATTACCAAGACTGGGGAGGACTTGCTAGATTTGGATGCCAAATACCAAATTCAGTCCTAGCTGTCAGCATCCGATTCTGTGGTTACCCAGACCCATCATCTTATCTGTGGCACAGTGGATGGTTCTGTGAGGGCAGCAGGTGCCAGTCTAATAGTTCACCATCATGCCTCTGTTTCATAGAGTGCACTAAAGCCCAATTATTGAATGTTCCATTTCATAGCTCCTTGCTCTTTAGTGAGTCAATGAATGCCAAATTAGATAAACAGATGGGTGAATGAAGCACCCTGTAAAGTGTTGGCATAGAGTTCCAGACTCCTCAGTTGCAGTTCATGCCAGCTTTGGCTACCATACCATCAACATAGCACAGAGGTTCCAGTACAAACATGCCTCCAGAGAAATTGGATTTCAGTAAAATAGTGCCCATCTCAAGCTGGAGGTCAATTCTTGAATACCTGAGGGCTTGCCTTACTGCTGCACTTTGGAGGTATTTAAGGTGTCTATTTCTTTATCATCTGGAGTATAAGGTCTTTACACATGGCAGAGAGTGAGGAGATATTATATTCTCTTTTTGTCTTTTTTCCAGTCTGCAATCCCATCCTGTACTATATGTCCCACTCAATCAAAAAGCTGTAGCCAAGATCCAGGTACAAGACCTGTTACTAAAGTGAACCTTACAAAAGGTCCCACCAGACCAGACAGGGCATGTCTTTTACTCGTGATTCTTTATAATATTCAGGTAAAACAGGATCTCACCATTTGAATTGTCAAAGTGCAGTACATTCTTTCTTGTTTATCCTGGAAAGGGAGGGGTGGATATGCTGTTTGTCCTCCAGAATGCATACCTGCACATAAAAATTGGAAAGGAGTCCAAGAGGTTTCTTCACTTCAGAACTGGAGTAATTCACTTTTAGTTCAGACATTGCCCTTTTGGTATCACCACAACTCCATGATGTTCACCAAGTACATGTCTGCAGTTGTGGCAATTCTCCAATTTCAATGGCTCAGGATCTTTTCTTACTTTGACAGCTGGCTCCTAACAGCTGAACCTAGCCTAGTCTTATTGTCTACAGAGATTCAATGATCATTCTGTTCCAGTCCTTGGGCATAATAGCTAATTTACAAATCTCATCTGATACCCACTCAGATGATTATATTTACAGGATGCAGTCTGGATACCATAATTTGCCATGTATACCTTCTTCCATACAAGAGATCTGTAGTTCAAAGTATAATAAGTAACGCTGTCATAGCTTCTCCTTTACCTGTGAGAATTGAGCCTGATGGCTTCCACCATTCTCGTGGTTCTCTATGTGAGTCTAAGAATCTTTAGCAGGCTCTCAAGGTGCAATAGACTCAAGTATTAGATCCCTTTGATGCTCCTATAAAGATTTCCAGAAAATGTAAATATCATCTTCAATGGTGGATTCTCAAGTCCAACATGGCTGGGAGCAGTAACTTGTACGCCCTGTCTTGAAGGGCAACAGTGACCGTGGATGCATCTGCTTTGGGTTGAGATGTGATTATGTACAACAGGCAGTTCAAGGCACTTGCTTTCCCCTGTAGGTCTAATTGCACAGCAGCATCTTGGAGACAAGGTCTGTCCTTTTGACCTCACAAGCCTGGCTGGACTCCCTGCCTTCTAACGCTATTTCCATCTACTATGACAAACACAGCAGTAATTTGACAGATAAGTGAGCAGGAGGGAGCTCACACCTATGCCCTTTGCTGGGAAGCCATGAAAGTTTGAGAATGGGCAGTTACCTCCATCTGCCTTTTCCTTGCAATTCACATTGCAGGACAAGGCAACTTTACTCTGGACAGGCTCAGAATAAGCCTCCTGATTTTGACAGTGGTCCCTCAATTCTGCAACATCTCAAACTCTATTTTGTTGTTGGGAAATAACTTGGTGTGATCTTTTTTGCATCTCAGTCTTACTACAAATGCAGCTGGTAATTTCTACTTATTACTGCTTCAGAAGGATTCTCCAGGGATGATGTGGTTAAGGAGTGGCCCTTGAGTCTTCTTCACACTTTTATCTTAATTTCCCTTTTTCAGACGTTTGTAGAGAAGGCCAGACTTAGCAAAGCTGATGCCATCCTGATAGTCCCATTTTGTCCACAACAACTTTAGTTTCCCCTGCTTTGATCTTATTTCTCAGACAGGCTTCTTCTCCTCAGAATCCTCCAAGAGTCTTCTTTCCTTTACATCTGGTCATCCTCAATTAGATAGTCATTACTTGAAGTTACACACGTGGTTTCTAGAGTTCCAGTGATAGCCAGGCACGCTTTATATGTAGCACTACTGATTCAGCTTCTTACCACTGCTCATAAACTAGATAAAAGATTGACTTTTCACTCCAAATGGACCTGCTTCTCACATTGGGCTGTGACAAAACACTTAGATTGTTTCATTGTTCCCATTCCCGGTGCATTAAAGTATATTTCTAATATTCTTGTGGGTGTGAGTTTTTCCTCCATTGCAATTCATTTGAGTGTAAGTTCTAATTTCCATGAAGATGTAAATTCTTCATCTTTGACATCTCTTAAATTTTGTTAAGATTTGCCTTAGGGGATTTTTTTCTGATACACTCTCCAGTTAAATCTTCTGTTCCAATTTGATCGTTACTTAGTTCTGGAAACCAATTAATCCAGTTGGGGTTAATGCCTGCTCCAAAACATAAAAGTCCATAGGCAATTAAGATTTTACATAGACAGTACTAAAGCAATCAAAAAGGGCTTCCAGATGTTTTTCTAATTCTCTTTCCAAAACATGGCCAAAAGGTATCCAAAATAACAATTTCCTCTTAGATTTCTCAATGTATCCCTTTCCTGTTACCAGAAGCATGATATGCCTCCACCTCATGGCTGTGGCTATCTCACATGCTTTCCCTAAGAATTCTTTGGTGGATGATATTTGCACAGCTGCCACATGGCCATCACTTGCATACTTTTGTTACGCATTATATATTAGACATTGTCTCCAGGTGTACAGTGGCATTTGGCACTTCCATTATCTGGGGTATTTTGTCATGAACCACCTTGGATGTTTAACTTGTGCTCTGTCTTACTTGCAATAGAGGTGAAACTCCCAACATCAGATAGTTATATACTTACTATAGTGATAGATCTGCATTTGCTGTTTCAACTTTTTCATAGAGGCGTCTTTTTGCTTATGGGTTCACTGGACATTGGCCTCCTGGAGACAATTTCTGGATTTTTGGTCTTCTGAAACCTTGAGAAGGGACCTTCAGCATGAGACACTATGGGTAAAAGGGAAGGTCCTTTAGTTGGTGCAGGGGATTAAGGAGCTGTTAATGAGCTATTTTCTGTGGTCTCGTGGTCAACAATTTCATTCCCTCAGACTCCATTGCCTAACCGTGTGACACTGACCAAATCACTTAACCAGACAGTGCTCCCAGGCTGAGTCTGAAATACATCCATGAAGATCAGTGGACAGTCCCAGTAAACAAATTCAACTAACATAAAATAAAATTAAATTAAATAAAATTAAATATGTGCAAGTTGGCAATGGATATTAATCTGATAATGCAGACCTACTGTTTTGGTAAGTATATAACTTTTGTTTGCAAGATCTTACTGTAGTACACAATTATCCACTCCTAACAAGGAGTCATGGACCTTGAATAGATTTAGGAAGTGGTGTTCTTGTTCTCAACCTTTACCTTGATGGCATTGATCTACCTTGTGCACATGGAAGGATTCTCGAGGGATTTGCTTGACCAGATTACCAAGACTGGGGAGGACTTGCTAGATTTGGATGCCAAATACCAAATTCAGTCCTAGCTGTCAGCATCCCATTCTGTGGTTACCCAGACCCATCATCTTATCTGTGGCACAGTGGATGGTTCTGTGAGGGCAGCAGGTGCCAGTCTAATAGTTCACCATCATGCCTCTGTTTCATAGAGTGCACTAAAGCCCAATTATTGAATG
This sequence comes from Protopterus annectens, assembly GCF_019279795.1. Classification (NCBI taxonomy): domain Eukaryota; kingdom Metazoa; phylum Chordata; order Ceratodontiformes; family Protopteridae; genus Protopterus; species Protopterus annectens. The sequence goes on from NC_056726.1 coordinate 1,834,618,853, forward strand.
TTCCATTTCATGGCTCCTTGCTCTTTAGTGAGTCAATGAATGCCAAATTAGATAAAGAGATGGGTGAATGAAGCACCCTGTAAAGTGTTGGCATAGAGTTCCAGACTCCTCAGTTGCAGTTCATGTCAGCTTTGGCTACCATACCATCAACATAGCCCAGAGGTTGTGCTTATTTCCAGTACAAACATGCCTCCAGAGAAATAGGATTTCAGCAAAATAGTGCCTATCTCAAGCTGGAGGTCAATTCTTGAATACCTGAGGGCTTGCCTTACTGCTGCACTTTGGAGGTATTTAAGGTGTCTATTTCTTTATCATCTGGAGTATAAGGCCTTTACACATGGCAGAGAGTAAGGAGATATTATATTCTCTTTTTGTCTTTTTTCCAGTCTGCAATCCCATCCTGTACTATATGTCCCACTCAAAAAGCTGTAGCCAAGATCCAGGTACAAAACCTGTTACTAAAGTGAACCTTACAAAAGGTCCCACCAGACCAGACAGGGCATGTCTTTTACTCATGATTCTTTATCATATTCTGTCAAAAACAGGATTTCACCATTTGAATTGTCAGAGTGCAGTACATTCTTCCTTGTTTATCCTGGATATGCTGTTTGGTCTTCCAGAATGCATACCTGCACATAAAAATTGGTTATGAGTCCAAGAAATTCCTACACTTCAGAACTGGAGTAATTCACTTTTAGTTCAGACATTGCCCTTTTGGTATCACCACAACTCCAAGATGTTCACCAAGTACATGTCTGCAGTTGTGGCAGTTCTCCAATTTCAATGGCTCAGGATCTTCTCTTACTTTGACAGCTGTCTCCTAACAGCTGAACCTAGCATAGTCTTATTGCCTACAGAGATTCAGTGATCATTCTGTTCCAGTCCTTGGGCATAATGACCAGTCTTTACAAATCTCGCTTGATGCCCACTCAGATGATTATATTTACAGGATGCAGTCTGGATACCATAATTTGCCATGTGTACCTTCTTCCATACAAGATAGCTGTAGTTCAGAATATAATAAATAACACTGTCCCAGTTTCCTTTTACCTGAGAGCACTGAGCCTGATGACTTCCACCATTCTCATGGTTTTCTGTGTGAGTCTAAGAATCTTTAGCAGGCTCTCAAGGTACAATAGAATCAAGTGTTAGATCCCTTTGATGCTCCTATAAAGATTTCCAGTAAATGCAAATGTCATCTTCAGTGGTGAATTCTCAAGTCCAACATGGCTGGGGGCAGTAACCTGTACGCCCTGTCCTGCAGGGCAACAATGACAGTGGATGCATCTTTTTCGGGTTGAGATGTGATTATGTAAAACAGACAGTTCAAGGCACTTGCTTTTCCCTGTCGGTCTAATTTCACAGCAGCATCTTGGAGACAAGGTCTATCCCTTTGACCTCACAAGCCTGGCTGGATTCCCTGCCTTCTAATGCTATTTCCATCTATTTTGACAAACACAGCAGTAATTTGACAGATAAGTGAGCAGGAGGGAGCTCACACCTATGCCCTTTGCTGGGAAGCCATGAAAGTTTGAGAATGGGCTGTTACCTCCATCTGCCTTTTCCTTGCAATCCACATTACAGGACAAGGTAACTTTACTGTGGACAGGCTCAGAATTAGCCTCCTGATGTTGACAGTGGCCCCTCAATTCTGCAACATCTCAAACTCTATTTTGTTGTTGGGAAATAACTTGGTGTGACCTTGTTTGCATCTCAGTCCTACCACAAATGCAGCTGGTAATTTATGTTTATTACTGCTTCAGAAGGATTCTCCAGGGATGATGTGGTTAAGGAGTGGCCCTTGAGTCTTCTTCACAATTTTATCTTAATTTCCCTTTTTCAGAAGTTTGTAGAGAAGGCCAGACTCAGCAAAGCCAGTGTCATCCTGGTAGTCCTGTTTTGGCCACAACAACTTTGGTTTCCTTTGCTTTAATCTTATTTTTTAGACAGGCTTCTTCTCCTCAGAACCCTAAAAGAGTCTTCTTTCCTTTACATTTGGTCATCCTCAATTAGATACTCATTCCTTGAAGTTAAACATGTGGTTTCTAGAGTTCCAGTGATAGCCAGGCACCCTTTATATGTAGCACCACTGATTCAGCTTCTTACCACTGCACATAAACTAGATAAAAGAATGACTTTTCACTCTAAACGGACCTGCTTCTCACATTGGGCTGTGACAAAACACTTAGATTGTTTCATTGTTCCCATTCCCGGTGCAGTAAATTATCTTTCTAATATTCTTGATGTGGGTGTGAGTTTTTCCGGGTCTATATTGTAAAGTCGAATGCTTACCTTATCAAATACTTAAACTTCGACCCATCATCATCAAACCGCAAAAACATTGATCATCCATAAGAGTGAAAATGGAAACGTTGAATCATCATGGTTGTTTTTCTGCGGTATAGCTCTGTAAGGTAAGTGTGCGATAGTTACGGACCTTAGGGTAAGGGTGCGGGTTAAGGTAAGTGCATAGATGGTAATGTATGTAAGATTTAGTGTAGGGTTTTGTTAAGTGTATGTGTGTGGATTATTTAGTTTGTTTGGATTTAGCTTTTTAAGGTAAGCGTGCGATAGTTACGGACCTTATGGTTAGGGTGCCAGTTAAGTTAAGTGCATACATGGTGGTATATGTAAGATTTAATGTAGGGTTAGAAGTAGGGTTTAGTTTAGGGTTAGAAGTAGGGTTTTGGTTAGTGTATGTATGTGGTTTATTTAGTTTGTGTAGGTAGTATGTAGCGGGCGGTGGGTTGGGACAAGTATGACAATTTGACTATTTGAATTTTGCAGTTTAGGGCGTTCAGTGTTTATGAGGTTCAATGACGACAGGTCGACGTTTAGGTATTTGATAAGGTAAGCGTTCGACTTTACAATATAGACCCAGTTTTTCCTCCATTGCAATCCATTTGAGTGTAATTTCTAATTTCCATGAAGATGTAAATTCTTCATCTTTGACATCTCTTAAATTTTGTTAAGATTTGCCTTAGAGGATTTTTTTCTAATATACTCCAGTTAAATCTTCTGTTCCAATTTGATCTTTACTTAGTTCTGGAAACCAGTTAGTCCAGTTGGGGTTAATGCCTACTCCAAAACATAAAAGTTCATAGGCAGTTAAGATTTTACATAGACAGTACTAAAGCAATCATAAAGGGCTTCCAGAAGTTTTTCTAATTCTCTTTCCAAAACATGGCCAAAAAGTATCCAAAATAACAATTTCCTCTTGGGTTTCTCAATGTATCTCTTTCCTGTTACCAGAAGCATGATATGTCTCCACCTCATGGCTGTGGCTATCTCACACGCCTTTCATAAGGATTCTTTGGTGGATGATATTTGCACATCTGCCACATGGCCATCACTTGCATACTTTTGTTACACATTATATATTAGACATTGCCTCCAGGTGTACAGTGACATTTGGCACTTCCATTATCTGGGGTATTTTGTCATGAACCACCTCGGAGGTTTAACTTGTGCTCTGTCTTACTTGCAATAGAGGTGAAACTCCCAACATCAGATAGTTATATACTTACTTTAGTGATAGATCTGCATTTGCTGTTTCAACTCTTTCATTGAGGCCTCTTTTTGCTTATGGGTTCACTGGACATTGGCCTCCTGGAGACAATTTCTGGATTTTTGGTCTTCTGAAACCTTGAGAAGGGGACCTTCAGCATGAGGGACTATGGGTAAAAGGGAAGGTCCTTTAGTTGGTGCAGGGGATTAAGGAGCGGTTAATGAGCTGTTTCTTGTGGTCTCGTGGTCTACGAGTTCATTCCCTCAGACTGCATTGCCTAACCGTGTGACACTGACCAAATCACTTAACCAGACAGTGCTCCCAGGCTGAGTCTGAAATAGGTCCATGAAGATCAGTGGGCAGTCCCAGTAAACAAATTCAACTAACATAAAATAAAATAAAATTAAATAAAATTAAATATGTGCAAGTTGGCAATGGATATTAATCTGATAATGCAGACCTACTGTTTTGTAAGTATATAACTTTTGTTTGAAAGATGTTACTGTAGTACACAATTATCCACTCCTAACAAGGAGTCATGGACCTTGAATAGATTTAGGAAGTGGTGCTTTTGTCCTCAACCTTTACTTTTATTCTAATAAAGATTTGGGTTTTGTCCTTGTTTTACCTATTAAGAATATTCTTCATAAAACTATATCACTGAATGTGCCTCAAAATGTTCTTAGTGACTGCTGCCCAGTTGTGTCTTCATGATCTTTCACATCTAACAACCCCTCACTGTTCTTAGTTCTCACTCTTCTATGTCTGTTTCTGAATCAATTGAATCTGTAATATTCAAATAACTGACAAGATTGGCTTGACATGATTTTACAACTTTGATATCCCCAGCTCTGCTCAAAAATATTGACTAGCCATGTTTTTTACAACTGTGATATCCTCAGCTCATCTCTCTCTACTTTATATAATTTACTTAGTCATATTCAGGAAATGCTGTTCCCAATAACATAAGAGCGTTATGTAACAGCACAAAATTCCCTAACATTAAAAGACTCCTAAATCCAGAGATAATGTTTTGAAAACCTGGAAACAAGATCCTGCTCTCTACTCAAAATATGGTACTTATCTGCAGGTAAAAGTAACTAGTAGAATAAAAGCAAATACAGAACTTACCTTCAGTGAAAAGTAGTAAGTAGAATAAAAACAAATACAGTTAAGTCAACATTATATGTGAAGAATGCAGACAGTTTATTCTGGCCAATCCAATATATTCTAGGGGACAATTCTACATTTGGCTAATGCCACAGTATTTCCCAAAAGTCTCAACACCAACAGAGTAAATTACAGTACTCAAAACATTGCTAACAGCTTTATCTCTGGTTCCCTGACTACTGCAGAACTTTTCAGCAGCATTCCAAGCTCAGCATCAAATAGTTATTTGCAGAAGTATATTCAGTATACTCCTTCTATTTAAAAAACATTAGCAACAAACAAAGTAACCTTCTGTGATTTCTCTGATCTTATAGTCAACATTTTTTCACAAATTACCTGTGTCACAGTTTTTTTTTTTCCCAGACTAAATCGAATTACAGTAAATCTGACACAGGAAAAGTCTTTTTCGGAGTACTGCAAGGTTCTGCCCTGATTCCTTTTATTATATTTTTTCATTAATTTCTTTTCTATGGACATCTAAAAAATCAACTCCATTCTCTAGGCAGATGACATATTAATAAGTGAATATAACCCCACCCACCCCCAAAAAAATCTCTTCAACAAGACTTCTGTTATGTAATTATCTAGTGGATAATAGTTTGCAATGCTTTAAACATTCATTTAAAACTAAAATACTGACCTTTGTTACCATACAAAGACTTGCTTCTGCATGAAACCTCTATCTGAAAGACCTGATTGGTAATCCCTTTGCCTTTTATCAAAATACAAAAAGACTTAGTATCTTATTAGATCTCTGTGATTTACAAAGCACTTTAAATACATTACAGGCAAAATCTTAGGTCAGCTAAGGAACTGCTACAGATTACCACACTTTCTCACACTGGAGACAAGAAAAGCTGTCGCTTATTCCAGTATGCAGAATGCTATTGCTGTCATAAGCTTAAATTCTCAAAAAAACATGGCTTTGTTATAGACAACAGAAAAAAAAATCTTATGGTGCAGTTACGTATCACATGACAGGAAACATCATTATTTAATTATTTAAAAAGATTACACACTCAATGCCTGCAAAGGCTATCTACCTTTTAATACATTAATTTTTAAACTCCTGAGTGATATTGCTCACAACTTGCTAACAAACTGAAATTAAGAACAACCTCTAATTGACCAAGGTCTTCTACTAAGTAGGCTTTCAGTTCACCTTACAATTACAGAACAAGTGGTCTTCAGAATTGTCCCTTCTACTTGGAAGTCAGTACCCACTTAGAAAGTGTAAAAGATCTGTCCAGTTTAGAACATGTCCTGAAATGTATAAATCCACTTGCTATACTAACTATGGCTAATCACTACTTTTGACTAAAAATATCAAATCACACACTTGATATGTACTTCTTTCTTGTTTCATACAATATAAAACCATCCCATAGACCTGAATCTATTTGTACACAAATAGAAAATACCAGACATTTTGTTAACAATTTCCAATTTTGCAGTTATACTGTTTGTTGATCCCCTGCCAACTCTTTGCTGAATGTTGTTAGTGTCTCTGCCGTCTGTCTGGAGATGTCATTTAAAAGGACCCTCAGACCAGTTTGCTTGCCTAGTTATCAAATTATAGTAAATTGCCAGTAGAGCAACCTGAAGCAAATATTATTATTAACATCCCTAGCACAGAACCACTTACAGATAAAAATCAGTCTAATCAGGTTTTTATAGAGAATGGCTGGTGTTAACAGAGATGGTCTCTATGACATGCCAGTCAAAAGTTATGGAGAAGGATATTTGTGAGATCAAGAAGACCAGTTGGAACTTCGAACAGGAAGCAGCAGAACAAGAACAGTTAAGAAGGAAAACTAGAAACTAAAGAATGAAAATGCGTTATGCAGATGAGAAGTAGAAGATGTTGAATGATCTTATTATAAATGTACAGATTCTTGAACTTTCAGTTAATGATAAATATATGTTTAGTAAAGGGTTTTCCTTTTTTTCCATCATGTCATGTTACTGTTTTGGCACCTTTAGACTGCTGAATCATGTTACAATCTTTTTAGAAAACTAAATTTAAAGATATTTTTATAGTAACACTGCTAAATGTATTAACACTGTACATTTATTCCATTTGCATACTCAGTTATTAGTTTTTTTAAGTAATTTGTGGAAGGGATCTTAGCTTTTTAAGGCAAAAGACCAAAACTTTATCTTAAACTTGAAGAAAGACAAGCACTTTATAATACAATAAAATAATCAAGATGACAGAAGCAGATAAAGGACCGTTGATGCCTAATAAAGCTATAGTGAATTTGTTTTATAGTACTTCACATAGTGTTATTGATAATTCAGATATTTAAAATGCACCAAAAGTTTAATGGATATAAAAAAAGCCCTATATTTATTAAGAGCTAGGATTTTGTTTTACAGTATAGCCCCCCCCATAGAATATGTTTGGTAAATAAAAGCCTTATAAGTTTATATTTGAGACTTGTGGGTTAATTACTTATCCCCTAGCTTTACACAGATGAAACAGGCTTAAATGTATGTGAAAACTATTTTCTTTTAACATGTTTATTAAATTATAACTTACACAGGCAAACATACATTTATAAAAAAGAAAACAAATCATGTTAGCGTGTTCACAGTTACAAACATTGTGCATCACATACATTATTTATACAATTATTATCACTCCAACATTACATTAATGTCTCAATTCCTGGCTTCCCTTAAACCTCATTCCTCCTCCAAAATAGTCTGCATATATTTTTCCCACAATTTCATTTTTTTCTGTCATTTGCTCCTACACTTTTCTAAAGACCCCACTTCCAGTTCTTTTTTGTCCGTTACAATATTCACTATTCCAAAAAACAGTTGATTTAGACATTGATTTTTTTGATAGCCACCAGAATTAAACTTAACAAGGCTTTACTATGTCTAAACAATTCAGATTATGTATCCTAGCTCAAAAAAACAATTTCCTTGGTTAAATCCATTTGCTTATCCAATATTTCTGACAGAGTACTCTGTACGCAATATTTAAAATTTGCCAACTCATTATACTCCCAAAACATATTTTCTCAGTTACCTATTTCTGCCCTATCATACCTCCAACATCTGCCATCTACCTGAGGAAAAATTATTTTGAGTTTGCTTTAGGTATAAAAATACCTATTTAAACACTTCCAAGCAAAAAATCCTAAATTTTCTATACTTTGTTGCATATTTTGGAGCCAGTTATATGCCCTTCCATTGTTTCTTTGTGAATTGCTAATCCAGTCTCTCTTCCCAATCTTTTCTAACCTCTTCTGATTGAATACTGTATTTATCATGCAATACTTTATATGCCCTACTTAACAGCAGCTTCTGTTCTAGATTCTACTAAAAATCTACAAGAGTAGATCTTTCACTTTGGATTCCCTGATTCCTTTTTGGCCTATACTGTGATATCAATCCCTGACACAGAAGGTAATTTCTTGCCTGCATTCCAAATGTTATCCTAGCCTCTTCCCATTATATTACCTTTCTATCTCTCGGTGTTTGCTCCCAATACCTTTATTCCTTTGCCAGTTTTCTTCAGTAAATTCCAGCCGTCTGCTGCCTTTTCTCTGTACTACTAATTACAGTCAATCCTATTGGCAGAATCACCTTTCTCCATTACCGTGTTGGCTTAGTTCTTAGAATACTTTCTGCTACTTTAAGAATATAATATTTTTTTCCATGTCTTTGGGTTTCTAATACCATGATGGGAATGATTAAAGTTCATGAAATTAGTATTGTTTCAATCTTTGATGTCAGCCAAAAGTGCTCTTCGCAGCACCCACAATGTGCCCAGTAATGACTCCTTCTGCAATTCGCTTGGACTCACATGTATCGGTAGCATATCTAAATACGATTATAGATTCTTTTTTATAAGATCCATTGCTTTTCCTACTATTGGAACTGTCTGGGTATCTTTCTTCCACTTTGATCTAGTTTCTGCCTCCAAATCTTGATATTTTATGACTTTGTGTCTCTCAGTATGTAAGACACTGTAGTCACTGGGTGTAGCGATTTCAATGATCAATGCTACGTTTGTCTTCTTTTCATGGACCACTATATCTGGTTTTCTTACATCTGTCTTTTGAACTGTTGATAATGGGTGATCCCTTGTGATGTAGACTTCATCATTTTCTATGATGCTTTGTGGCTCATGTTTCCAATGTTTTTCAGCTACTTCAGTATTATAATGTTTGTACAATCCCCAGTGCAACAGTCTTGCCACATTATTATGCCTTTCAGTATACAATCCTTCTGCCACAACCAGCAACAAGGTGTGCGACTGTTCCTAATTCTGTTTTACAAAACCTACATTTGTCTGTTTCTCCCACATGTGCAATGGACTTTGTAAACCAATGTGTACATAGCCCACTATGTTGGGCTGCCAATATTAACCTTTCATCTTTTGGTTTGAATTTGCCTCTCCTTAACCATCCCCGTGTTTCATCCTGATCAACATGAGGTTCTTCCAGAAATTTTCTCTACTTGCAACTATATTTATGCATTTTCCACATTTCTTCCATTCTCATCTGATCCTTCACCTTATATTCTTACTTTTGTTTTTTGGAACATTCATTTACTGCCCGATTTTTATCTACTTCTGGTTTGATTTCCATTTCTGCTTGACGCCAATATGCTTCTGCTAGACTAAGCAGGGAAGTCATCTTAGATTTATTCACTTCATGTTTTAGAACTTTCACTATGTTTGGGTCTTGTGAGGTCAGCAGATATGTGTGCAGTCCCATGAATGCAGATCTGTACATGTAATCAGTTTCAAGGAGGCCCATACCTTCTTCGGAACAGGGACTATATAATTTTGATATACACTGATTCTTATAAATCATTTGGTGAGCATGAAGCATCCTTCTTGTTTTCCTGTGTAATCTGTCCAACACATTTTGGGGCCAGTCAGTCACTCCAAAACTATAAGTTAGGACAGGAAGAGCAAATTGGTTTATAGCTTTAATTTTGTTCCTAGATGTCAACGCTGTCTTCAGGATTAATTTACATCTTCTAAAATATTCCTTACTAAGTTTTATTTGCATTTGTTCATGTTTTATTGTTGACCCTTTATCAATTCCTAAATATTTATACACTCCCTCTTGCTCAAGTTCTTTTATATCACATTCTTGTCCCAAACTGATGTTTTCTTGGTGCTACAGTTTTCCTGCTTTAAACTTTGCTTTTGCACATTTATCAAGCCCAAATGACATTCTTATATCATCTGAAAAAGTTTTGACTACTTGCGGTTGTGTTTTCAGTTCCTCATCTGATGAGCTATACAGTTTTAAATCATTGACAAAGAAAAGATGAGAGGTCTTTACACTTTGTTGTTTTCTAGGAGCCAAATTATTGCCATGACCTAAGCTGTTAAGTAGACAGCTTAATGGGTTAAGGGCAAGACAGAATAGCAGCAGTGACAGGGAGTCACCCTGGGATATCCACTTTTGAATTTGTATCCCTGGGATAATAATTTGTCCTTTATCATGGCTTAACTGCAGAGTGGTCTGCCACTGTTTCATGGTCACTGTAATGTAGTTTATCAGTGTAGGATGTATCTTATACATTTTTAAGCACTATTTTATCCATGAATGTGGGATACTATCAAATGCTTTTTAGTAGTCAATCCATGCCATACGTAGATTCGTCCACTTTTTACAGTTCTCCATCATGACTTTACTTAGCAACAGATAATCCTTTGTTCCATATGAATTTCTTTTATTACCCTTTTGTTCTACTGCCATTATTGAATTTTCTTCTAAATGACTATAAACTTTGTTGACATCAATTCCAGTGTATAGTTTATACGTCATCGGAAGGCATGTTATTTGTTGTATGTCATTTTTAGAATAACTTGCAGGTTCACTCCTAAGTAGGAGCATTGTTTTTCCTGTTGCTAACCAGGTTGGTGTCTGTTCGGGGTGTGCATATAAATAGTTCTTATTCATGGTTAAATCTCATGCAAAGATGTTAATACTTTTAGCCAGAAGTTAGGTACTGTTTCTTGGCCTGGGGTTTTACAGCTGGAGACTTTTCTTAACTTTATCTCAATCTCTCTGGCTGTTACTTCATCCCATTTCATATTCTGTACCTTTGAACTTCTTATTTTTTTTCTTTTACTTCTTCTATCCATTTAGCATCTTTGTTATGTTCCACAGTATCTTCATAGATATTTCTCCAAAATGTATCTATTTATTCTTTTTTGAGTGGTCTTTCAATTCCTTTTGCATCGTTTCCCAGTTCTCTATAGAACATTTTGGGGTCATCAATAAACTGCTTACTTTGTACTTTTTCTTTATATTTATTTCTGTATCTTCTAAGTTTTTCTGCCTGTACTGAGATTTTTAGTTTATTATTTGCAATAGTGCAAGATAGATCCTTATCCTTTATAATACTGTGCATTGCTTTTATCACATCTGTCTTTCTGAGTATTTTTGTTGATCTGTTACCTCTTCTATACTCTTCTAGCAGTGACACTTCTTGTCTTAATTGCTTTATAGTTTTCTCTATTTGATACTTCTACAATGGTTTTCGATTTCTCCCCTTCCTTTCCCTTACTACCCTGTGTTCTTGTGGTAGAATTTTATCTGTTATTAATTTAGCTGCACAGTAATATATCCTGTTTATTTCTGTTATGTCGCATGGATCCTGTTTACTTCTGTTATATCACATGGATCTCTATGGACAGTCCTAATTACTGTATTCATTTGTTTTATCAAACTTCAAACTTTTTGGAACCTTCTGCAGTCTATTTCTTTCATTGATCTTAATATGTCTATCTATCTATCTCTATTAAATCAAGCAACTCTTCTTGTAGCTCATTTTCTTCTCAACTGAGGGCACATTTTTTGTTCTCCATTTTCTGCTGGCATTCTATAGAAAGTTCTGTAGCATCTTGCTGTGGCACATTGTCTTCAATTTCATCCTTTGTCATCCGTTTCTGTGTGATATGGGAACTCACTGGCCTATCACTCCTTAACAGTGATTGCATCAGTGTTTCCACAGTTTCCTGTTCCTTCCCTTGCTGTCCAGCTTCAAGTGAACATTTATACTGGTTTCCTGTGGAAAACTTGAAAATATCTTCATATGGCATCTGACCATTTGCTTCCCATTCCACTGGTTTCTCCTTAATTTGGATATCTATTGCTCTATCCTGCTGTGGTGCTTTCTGAGTTAGATTTTCTACACTGAATTCTTCACTTTGCAGGTACTCCATAACCTCAGTTTCTATTTCTTTAACTTCTACATTACTAATCCTCTTTTCTACTTTTCATCTTTGCCTTCTTATTTTTTGTATTGTAAAGTTTTCCATGTGTGGATTCCTTTGCCTATATTTCTCTTCAAATATCTTTGGTGCTGCTCTTTTTGTTTTGATTAGTTTTGCTTTCTCCTTTGCATAAATATTACACCATACTAAATTTCTTTTTATTTCCCATGTTCATATTTCTTGTTCAGATGTCTCTTGATCTTCCTATTTCTCCTTACTTTGGGAACTCGTTCCATCATGCAGTAATGTAACCTGTGTTAGACCTTCTACACCAAATCCTTAACTTCGCAGGCATTTCATAACTTCATCTTCTATTTTTTTAAATTCTACTTTACTAATCTTCTTTAATACAGTCCCTCTTTGTGATATTATTTTTTTTTATTGTGAACTTTTCCATATCTGGATGCCTTTGCCTGTATTTCTCTTAGAATATCTTTGGGGCTGCTTTTTTGTATTGCTACATTTGGCCTTCGACTTTGCATAAATATTGTACCATATCAAATCTCTCTTTCTTTCCCATGTCCATATTTCTTTTTATACTTTTCAAAAATCTCTAGGTTTTGTTGTTTATATTTTCGCACTTCCTCAGATGCTTCTTTTTCCAAACAGTTCAAAGTTTTTTGGTCTATATGTTTTTCAGAAATCTGCTGTATTAATGAACACAATTTTTTTATTTGAAGCTTCTAAATTTTTTCTTGTGGAAGTATTTTTCTTTACTCTAATTTCTCTCTTAATCTTTTTGTATATTTTGTGTCTGGAAATTCAGGTCTTTTTGCATAATAGTAACAATACATAATTTATTTCTTATCGTCAATAGTCCACTGTATCGTCTTTATGGCTTTTCTTTGGCCAATCACTTTTTGTGATTGTTGTGGACTGCTCCTTCCTTCTACAACAGGGGGACCAGTCCTGGCCCCAAGGAATGTTTCTGTATTTTGAGGATTCTACACTGTCATTTTTTCCATTCCTGGAACCAGTGCACCTACCAGGACTGGGCACTTTTTATCCTGGGTCTTATGCACCCAGCTTCTTTTTTAATTTTTGACCTACTTCTGTCCATGATATATGCTATATAAAATACAGTCTATATATCAGTGTTGTCTTGGAGTGATTTTGTGAAAAACAGGGTTCACTTTGTGAAGGTAGTTACCAGGACTTGAGGATGAATTCAGTTTCAGCAATAATACTCTCCTTTGCTTGCTGACTTATCATCTTTCCATTTGGACTCCCGATATTATATATTCTGTATGGCTGTTGTTATTCTCCTTAAAGATCTGCATCCAAAATCCCACTCTCTCTTTATTTCATGAATTACCCTCCTGCTTCCTCATCACTTTCCATTTTGAATTATAGTTTTCTGCTTGTGTTATGTATAGCTCTAAAATATCCATTCAAATCCGGTAATCCTAAACACTTGGCTCTATTGGAAAGATCAGTTTATCACACTTGACCCTTGCCTTCTCCTCCCAGATAAAATTCTTCAGCTCCTTATTAATTACTATCCACAACGTCTCCTCTGGTTGATAAAAATATGCCTGACCTGTATATAAAACTAAAGGGACTAAAAAGATTTTCACTGCTTGTATCTTGCTATCCATAAACATGACGTCCAGTTTCTCAGTTTTTGTATTATTTTTTTTATTTAGTCTCTTCCCACATTAGCTGCCATAACGGAAACTTTTTTAACCCATATTTCTAAATACTTTATTTTATCTTGTCCCCCTAAATATGGGTATTGTTGAACCAATTCTTGTGTAAGCACATAATTTAACATCTACAGCCTTTGTTTTGCTTTCATTAATTTCATATCCCATAAAAATGTGAAACTGTCTTAGAATGTTCCACAACACTGAGATATAATTTTCTGACTTTATCAGGTACAAAATAATATTGTCTGCAAATAAAGCCAACTTTTCCTGCTTACCATACGAATTATATCCTTGAATTTCTGAGTCACTTATTTTCTTTGCTAATGGCTCTAAATGTAATGCAAATCACAAAGGGGAAAGGACAACCCTGCCTAATACCTCTCTGCAGACACAACTAAGAAAAGAAAATTCCCACTTTAATTTTTGATTTGATCCCTCATATGTCCTCCTAATTAACCTTATTATTGTATCAGGGAATGCAAATGATTCTGTTGCCCTACTTATAAAATCCTAGCTTATTCTGTTGAATGTTTTATTTGCATTAATATCCACTAACAACAGCTGTATTTGCTTATATTCTGCTCCTCTCTGGATCATCATTGTTCTATTTATGTTGTCAAATGTTTGCCTTCCCCATCTCCACAAAATCACATTGATCTGTATCTATCAATTTTGGCAACACATCTGCCATCCATTTAGCTATTTTCGACAAAAAAAAAAATTATAATTATGGTTTAAAACTGAAGTAAGTTTATATGAAGCTGGGCATGCTGGGTCTTTACCATCTTTAGGTTTACAGCCGCCACAGCTTTCTTCCAGGATGTTGCTGCTTCCCCTCTTTTTAAAATGCTGTTAAACAAAATCTCCCAGATCTTTATCCCATTCTTCCCTACTAGATTCCATACTTCTACAAGAATACCATTTATTCCTGCAGACTTTCCTGCAGATTGATTATATGTCACTTCCTACCTTAACTGCTAATTGCTGAGCCTCATCTACCTCAAACCTTAGCAAGCTTAAGTCTTCCGTAAATATTTCCATCTGTGCTTTTTCTTGATTTCCACATTCCTCTGCTTTATACAAATTTTCATAAAAGTTCAAAAATATCTCTAATACCTTTACAGGATCTTTGGTTATTTTTCTTATAATAGGCTAAGTAAGTATGGCATCAACCCTTTCTACTTTCTTTTGTCTAAGTCATCGTGCTAAGAGTTTTTGTGCTCTTGAGTTATCACAAAATAGCTGCTTAGCAGCAATCTCTCTAAACTCACGGACATTATCTAGATACTGCCTTATTTTCTCCTTAGCACTGCAGTTGTGCTTCTTCTTGTTTTGCGATATTCCCCTTATTCTGCAATATTTTAACAAATTTGTCAGCTGCTCCTAAATAATTCTTGTAAATTCTTAACTATATCTCTTTTTTATTTCTATACTATTTTTAAACTCCACTTTCATTTTATTCACCTCACTACCCATAAGTTCTGAAGAAATTTCTGTCTTCCCTAAAAACTTTTAAATAATTTCCCATTTCTTAAGTTTCTCTCCTTTTAACAGGTAGATGTAGAAGCACCAGTGTCTCATTCTTACTTTATTAACCTGCATTTTATCTTAGTTGTTATTGGAGAATAACCTGAAATAGTTATTTGATGTGTGTCGATGCTTTCAATTAAATGTGCATATTCCTGTGAAATATAATTTCTATCTATTATAGCCCATTTATTGTAGCTTGGGGAATGATATGTAAATTCTCTCCAAGTTCATACTACTGAATTCACATCTTCCATTCCAAATATTTTCATAAATTTCTTCAGAAATATAGCCTCTTTTGCTATATTTTCCCTTCTAGGTCCCCGAGATAGAGCCTCACTGTTGCAAATCAAGTTCCACTCCCCATCTGTAAGTGACATTCCCTGCTGAAAGCTGATTATTTCAAGTTCCATAATAACATTTTTAGATGGAATATCAATACATCCTTATTTTCCAGTAGCCCCTTACTGCCATAGATCTACCAGTACTGTCTTTTTCTTCTTTTGTCAGTATAGGAGCTCTAGCAATTAGTATAAGTACTTCCTTTTTCCTCTGTCCCTGATATCCTGCTGAATATCCATCTTGAAATACTTTTATCAAATTCCCATGCTCACTTCTTTCCAAATGTGTCTTCTGTACCATTGCTATTTAAATCTTTCTGGAAATGATATTAGCAAATTTTACTTGCTCTTGCATGCTGTACTTCATAATAGCTTATTTTTGAAAACCAAGGGTGAAATTCCAAAATAAAGTCTTACATTATGGTGCTTAAAGTTCTGGAGAAGTCAAAGGGTAATTGCCTCTATCCTTATGTACCAGATAAAGTCTCATCTTTCAGGAGCAATGTAAAAATACTGTATGCATGTTTGATATGCATGTAAACTGTAACATTGACAATAGTTTGTATGTAATGCAGTAATGTAGTTTATGCTGGCCTTTGCTTACATTACAGTTATGTATACACACACACACACACACACACACACACACACACACACACACACACACACACACACACACACACACACACACACACACACACACACTTATAGAGAGAGAGAGACAACATTATTTAGCTGAATGTCTTGGTAATTGCCTTTTTAATGTGCACAAACAAGCATAATATAAGCAAAGCCAACATGCACTGCATTAGTGCATTTGATAAAAGTGCACATTGCCAGTGGTAACTATTCACACACATATCAAGCATGAGCACTAGTCTATCACCTCAGAAGGCTGGTCTGCTGCATGGAGAAGAGAGACTGTTGCAAATGCTCTTATCAAGTCTAGTGTAACACTTTATTTACTCCAGAACCTGGGGTAGTGTACTATAAGGCATTTTAGATTGCAACCTTAAATCTTTTCATCAACTTAGAGATACAACTATGGAGGCCACTATGGCCCCAGTAGTCTCACAATACTATTTATATATTGGTCTTATTGTGCTTTATTGAAAAAAATTTTATTAGTTTTTATTATTATTTTATTTTATTATTATTAAATGAATTTAAAGAGTTTATTATCCTTTTAATTGCATTGTGTACTTTACTTAATATTCAGAATGAAGAAATTAATTGTTTAGATACAATAATTTATAAGGCTGGGACATCTGTGGGTTCTAATAGGTTCATATAGGTTCATAGGTAGGTACTATGGCTTGGCCTTAGGGCCTATATAAGCCTAGCCAAAAAGGTGCCCTGGCTTTAGCCACCCAAGAAAATTATTATTATTATTATTATTATTATTATGAATATATTCTTATTAATATGTTCTTGTTAATTATTTTTATTATTCTTATTAATAATTATATAATATATTATATAATATATTATTATTAATATATTCATCAAAGCCATAAGATAAAATAAAATCCATATTTACTTGCTATAGTCATACATCAACATCATACTAAGATAAATATCATTAAGTCACAAATGTTTTGGACCTTGAATCTAATAACCGATGACATGGGTGTTTTGGAACAGATTCAGAAATACAAGGATGCCTTTAAGACTATAAGCTATACTAGCACTATTGCAGAGAAATTTCAAAATAGAAATGTTCAAAATACCTGACTTTATAAAGTAGAACAGCACAGAAATATAATAAAAGCTAGTGACCTTGTTGTACTTCTTGAGGCTGATCATGTCCTTTAAGCTGTTACAGTAAATATATATAAAAGTGTATCTGTAGCATTAAGAGTGTGTTTTTTTAATTACTTTGGTGCTAAAGGTGTAGTAGTGTGTTGTGTCTGAAGCAGTGGCTTCATAATTCGTGAAGACTGAACAGAAGGCAGTTTTTGAGGAGGAGACTGAATATAAGGAAAATCTGATTTATGCTGAACCTCAGCCAAGTAAAGGAGGCTATCTGTGAGTGGTAATGAGATTATGGTAACCAGATATGGTAGCTAGATATGGAAGGTACCTTTGGAATGGTCAGACAACAAATGAAAGCTGTGTCTGGTCATATTAACTATTATGCCTAGCAGCTCACATCATCTATGGTGGGTTTTATTGAGTTTCTGAAAGAACAGTATGACTTCATGATGCTGCTTCAGCAAAGAGTGATACATGTGTAGAATAAATCCATGGAAGTGAGTAGATACAATTATTTATAAGGCTGAGACATCTCCTCTGGGCCCAAATATAAATTAAGTGGACTAATTAAGTCCAACAAGGCCAATTACAAGGTCAAGATAACCTCACAGGCTAAAGAAAACCAGGCTTTCTACAGTTATATCCTTAACATCAAAGGAAGTACACAGCAGTGTACCAAACTGATGGTCAATGGTGGCACCTTTGCTGAGCATAGCAATACAGCAAATCTACTGGCTGACAAATTCAGATCAATCAATACAGCAAATCTACTGGCTGATAAATTCAGATCAATCTTCACTACCCCGATCCCTACTGCCTCATCCCATAAAATACCTACTACCATAACTCCCCAACTATTAGCAGGGAGTAGGTCCTGACAGTACTCACCAAAGCCAAAAACACAGCCTCAATGGGCCTTTACAATATTCCAGAATGCCTTATAAATAGCTTGAAACATGACTTATCATGAACACTTAAGCCACTTTTCGGCTATAGCCTCAAAACAGGCTTTGCACAGTGAGAATGCAAGACTGCAATAGTTATCCCACTTCACAAGGGTGGACCATCAACTGACCCCAGAAACTACAGATCCATTAGTTTGACTAGTCTAATATGCAATGCCATGGAATGAACTATCATGGAAATGATCAACAAA